>NW_021177018.1:6296-14231 GCF_002162155.2 Triticum dicoccoides
CTCTTATATTTCTTTACGGAGGGAGTAAGCCACAAGCAACTGTGCCTTGAAGCTCAATCAACATGCAGAACCTACCCCCTAATTCGTAGATGGATTATTACTAAGGGACAACAGTATCTTCCTTACATTTACACTTGATCGAAACAAATAATGAAACGAAGTGCAGTGAGAAACCAACCTAATAGACAATCTGAATGTTATATAAGCTCTGTTGAAGAGTGGGGATCTGCCTGACGCATTTTATTCACCAAAATACAATAGACTATTGTATTCACCACAAGACTGATGTTTAAAATTTATAAATCCATAACAACAGCAACTGAGATTTTTGAAATTTATACTATAGCACCTTCCAATAAAATGAAAGTTCATCCTGTTGCATCCAGGGAAATTATAGGAAACTTCCTGCTTACCGGAACTCATATGTTAACTGCCTGATGAAGAATACCAAAGTGAACATCCAGATTTCCATCATATTCAGCAATAATATCCATGTATAGGAAATAGTTTAGGAGTTAAAAAAATAGAGCATACGTGCACTCATATTCACACTTTTAACAATAGATCTTTGAGTTAACCCCAAGAAAACGAAACTGGATTATGAGTGATTCAGAGAAGTAATTATTCTGTAAACTCCTACTTCTGGATTGAGGAGACAACAAGTTGTACCACAAACAGACTGAACGAGATGATGTATACCGGCGACGATGAGGAGGGTGAGGTGGAGATTGAGTTGCGTTGTCGAGAAGCCCCAGTTTCCAGCATGGCTGTTGGCAGACTTGAAGTAGCAGGTGCCAGCGAGGGAGCGTGGTTGCGCGTACCAGAGAACTGGTCTAGTCAGTTAGGCACAATTATGCGGCCTGTAAAATGAAAAAACAATGGAAAGAGCCAGATAAGAAAATCACAAGGCACAACAATGTTGAGGATGTTCACTCCATCAAAAGGTTGGCCGCTGGAGATGTAAGGTTAAATCCACATGGAGAAAACACAGAAAAACTAATACTCCACCAGCTGCATCACCGACGTGCACTCGAGCAGTGGTAGGAGTGCCGCAGAGGGGGGGGTGGAGACGAGGCACAAGGTGACACCGGCTAATAAATAACCATCCAAGAAAACAAAGACAAAACATATGCAAAGTGGACCGTAGAACACTATCATGTCGTATTACCTGCCAAAAATGGACCACGGGTTGCCGCCAAGAATGTTGTCTCATGCTGTACACTGCCTTTGCTCGTCATAAATAAAACAGACAGGGGCATTTACCACATTGAGTAACCCAAAGTATGCAGTTGTACCTAATGGTAGATGACAATCAAACCTTCAGGCTGACCGTGCATCAAAATAAGATCAGTGGATTAACAAAAACAAAGGTTGGTAAAAAAAGAGTGGCAAGGTGAAAGCAACGCCGAACGAGGGTTTCCACCTCCCCACCTCGCGCCGCCGCCGGCCCTCCCGCCGCCGCCGGCCGCCGGCCCCGCGCTCCACCTCCGCCCCCTTCTTCCCTCCCCTCTCCCCCGTCCAGACCCGCCTCGCCGCCTCCCCGGGAGGTGGCCGGGGCGGAGCTCGCGCCCCTCCTCCGCGGGCCTCCCGCTCCCCCTCTGTCCGCTCGCCGCCGCCGGCGGTCGCCCCCGGCGCTGGCCCGGGTGGCTCCGGCGGCGGCGGGCCTTCCCTTCCCCGCGCGCGCGTGCTCCCTTCCCGGGGCAGGGAGGCGGCGGCGGTGCAGCTCGGCGTGGCTGCGGTCCGGCTGCCCTGCGGCGGCGGCCGGCGGCTGGCGTGGTGTCGGCGCCGCTCCTTGGCGGCGGGGTGGTGCTGGGCGGCCGTCGTCGCGACCCCGGCCCAGATCTGGGCCCGGCGGGCCCCATCTGGGTCCTAGCGGGCCGGCTCCCCGGCATGGCTTCGTCGTCGTCTGTGTGGTGAGGTGGAGGAGCGGCTTGGATGGGGGGCGGCGATGCCGATGGCATGCCGGCTGCAGCGCGATGGCGGGAGCTGTCCGGGAATGGAGTTCTCGGCCGGGCCTGTGGGCACACGGGCCTGGTAAGCTCCTGCTTGTGTGTCCGGTCGGCTACCGTTGTTGACGGTGGAGGTTGTGCCCTCCCGCGTGCCGTCGGTGCCGCGGCCCCTAGTCTCGGCTCCTATCCCTTGTCGTGCAGACCTCACCTCGTGGTGCCGTGGTGAGACGGCGTGGAGGTTTCTTGACCATGGTGGCGCAAGTTGGTGGTCGGTTTGGTGGCAGGCTCTGGAGCACCCGAGGTGAAGGTTGGGATCGGGGGAAACCTCTGTCGGCCTGTCCGACACCGACGCGGCGACGCCGGTGGGTGTCGCCGGACCTTCCTGGAGGGCGTCGGGGGTGACCCTTCCTCTCGCCTCGTCGGGTACCGGGGGAAACCCTTGGCAGCAGCGTCGTCTTCGTCGCGGTCCCTCTTGAGGTGCTGATTGGTACCGATGCTTCGGAGCCTTGGAGCTTGGTGGGAGACCCTCGGTGGGCGCAGTGGCCGTGAAGCTTCTTCGTTTCCGTCGATCCGCCGTTGTCGGCTTTCTTTTCTTTTGTTGTTTCTCTTTTGTTTCTTTTGGGTGTGATTGTGCTGCTTCCGCCCCAGCACCTATCCTTGGATATTCGGTTGGTTGCTTTGGAATACAAAGCGGGGGGAAACCCTTTTTCGTCAAAATAAGATCAGTGATCTCATGTGATCGGCAAGACACGACGATTCTGATATTACCTACCGGGAAGAAAAGATGGATGAATAAGCTAAAATTCATGAATGATAAGAGAGAAAATTTACAGTCCAAGCAGACACTATTTAACCTGTTTATTCTTTAATAATCAATCATATCTTATGTGAATGAGCATATGGTATTATTAAACACAACATGGAATGCTTTGTATCATACCTGAGAACCATGGTTCATCCTCTGTTACTTTGGAAATACAACTTTCAGCTCCCAGTAAATGAAAAGATTGACCAGTCAGCTAGCACAGGATACACCATTTTAACATGTCAAAACATCTTCCAATTCACCTAAAGGAGGAGGGTATGCAAATTAGTCAGATGAGGACCTAAAGGATCATATCGTGACATCAAATAATTCATATGCACATATACTTTCAAGTTGCAGAGAATATCAACTTCAACATGAAAGATCATTTGCTAAATGAATTCCTCATCAAAGCACATGAAGTATGACCATCGACAACTTAAAAAATATCAGAATAAAAACATATGACAATCTTAAAAAAAAATGTTGGGCAACTAATGCAACACAGCTAAAGCAGAACAAAACCACAGTCCAAAGGGGAGCTTTATGGAAAATACTGATTCATAAATTATAGGATAAACCATGCAAAATACGGAAGCCGGTCTATATTAGCAAAAAGATATAAAATCTGACCCCCTTTGCAACCTGCAATGTAGTATATAATTCAAACTTTATAGAGAAAGGCTTGTTGCATAACTGTTTTGTGCATTAATGTCTAAGAATACTTGAACTGGATGCATTGTTTCCGGACTGCAAATATCACAACTGTGTTTTCATAAGAAAACAAATCAAATATAGAAACGATGATATAAGTAGTTCAAAGTTGGAACTTCCACAGAATAATACTGAGTTCTATAGTCTAATTAAACATCTAGCCCTCACAAGTTAGGTATGAACTCTAATCTTTTAGGTTAACAGTGGAGAAAGCTTAGTATAAAGCAATGGATGCATGGCTTACTCATGCATTTTCAGAAAAGCAATCACAAAGATAAAGCGGAAATCAAACCCAGACGAAATTGATCACTTACAGCAGGTAGACCTCTAAGAACCACTTATAAGATCTTGTCGCATTGTCAGTTAGCTCATCATCCCAACAGCTGAAACATCAACAAGACACATTAGGAATTAGCGCTTTGTAAGGGAACTACCCCAGCTTTACTGATTTAATTAAGAATTCACTCGAGGGAACACCTAGCTGACCCATCTTGCAATTAGTGGGGATGCAGAGAAGTGAAAAACTGTAAGCACATTTTAGGAGCTGGTGCCTGAAGTCTGAACACTGAACATGTTAATCGATCCCCAATGACCCAAAATCTCAGATTTTCTTTGCAAAGTAGCACAAGAACGTGTAAAAATTGACATACAGCTAGATACAAGTAGCAACATGGACACATGGGTGCGCATTCGCTTGAGAAAATCTGTAAACGGCACTGTGGAGAAAGGGAGAGGAGTTTACCTTGCCATGCCGCCGTCCTCGTCGGCGGCGCCTTTCCCCTCAAGACCCCAACACCATCATCCCCACTGACCCATCTCCGTACGGCGCTGGCAGTTCCAGGGGCTCCGAGACCTCGGACACCGGCGCGAGTGTGTTAGTTGTGTAAACCTGTTGTAATATGGTCGTGGTAAAACCTGGAAGGTGCCCATGTGTTGGTGCACTGTGGGTGAGTGGAGTGATGGTGAACTGCATCTGTTGCAACCATCAGTTCACGTAGTGGGTGTACTGAGTGTGTACCCAAGTATTGTAGCAGAGTGTGGGCTGTGTGCGTGCACTGGTATGGCTACAGTGGTGTTGGTTTCTGTAACTGGACATCAAAAGAGTAGAGCCGGAGTGTGTCGCTGGTTTAGTAAATGGAAAAGGGCATTCGTTGCCTGGAAAACCAACCTGTGTGTGTGCTGCTCTGCTCCTCCTCTGTTTTTGCTTGTGTCCATTTTGCTCGAACAGCTTGCGTGCGTGTGTGTATCCACCCAGAACTAGGCGAGAGAGAGAGGCTCTTGCCAACAATTGGCACCAGAGCCAGCGAGGGGTGATTGGCGGCCATGGACAAGACGCCGGAGGCGGCGTTCAAGGCGGCGGAGGATGCGCTAAAGGAGGCGGCGGCTGCGCGAGCGGAGGCGGACGCAGCCAAAGCCGAACTGGCGGCGCTAAAGGGGGAGATGGCTGGTGCAGAGCAGAAACCGGGGGAGTTGATGCCGGTGGCCCAGGCGCTGCCGGTGAGGCCCCGAGGTCCCATCAACTACCCGCAGCTCACCCGCACCAACTATACCCTCTGGGCGATGCAGATGCGGGTGGCGCTACAGTCAGCCTGCGTGTGGGAGGCAGTCCACTCCGACAAGGTGGAGTTCGAGCTGGATCGTGACGCGCTCCTGGCAATTTATCAAGGCGTGCCGGAAGATGTGCTCGCGTCGCTCGCCGGCAAGGACACGGCGAAGGCGGCGTGGGAGGCCATCAAGTCTGTGCACGTCGGCCATGACCGCGTGCGCGAGTCGAACCTGCAGGCGCTGCGTAAGGCCTTCGAGGGGCTGGAGATGGGCGACAACGAGCAAACAGAGGTCTTCGCCACGCGCGTGAACAAGATGGTGTCATCCATCCGTGCGCTCGGCGATGAGGTGAAGGAGATCACCGTTGTCCAAAAGATGCTTCAAGCGGCGCCAGCGCGGCTCATGCATTTGGTCACCGCATTGGAGCAGTGTGTCGATCTGAAGACGCTCACGGTGGAGGACCTACTCGGGCGCTTCAAGGCGTATGAGGAGCGCATTAAGCAGCACCTGTTGATGGACAGCACCTCATGCTGACCAGGAAGCAATGGGAAGGTTACGTCGGGAAGAAGAACTGGGGCAGCAACGGAGCAGGTGGTAGTGGAAAGGGAGGCGCTGACCGTGGAAGTGACCACGGAAGAGGCGATGACCAGTCGTCGAGCGCGAAATCTGCTGCAACTCCGAAGAAAAAATTCAAGTGCTATAATTGTGGTGAAAAAGGGCATTTCTCGAGGGAATGTACCAAGCCAAAGAAGAAGAAGCAAGAAAGAGCCATGGTGGCTGAGAAGCAAAATGAAGAACCTGCTCTTCTACTGTCAGAAACCTGTGTAATATCAGGTAACTCAGTAGAAGCAAAGGGCAGGGTGTACCTCAATGAAGAAAAGGTGAAACCACAACTTAGTGATGATGGAAGGTATGACACTAAAATGTGGTATCTTGACACTGGAGCTAGCAACCATATGACAGGCTCCAAAGCAATGTTTACTAGTATTGATGATTCAGTTACTGGAGTAGTCAAATTTGGAGATGGTTCCCTGGTTGAAATTGAGGGCAGGGGTACCATACTTATTACTACAAGAGATGGGGCTCATCGTGGGCTAACTGATGTTTATTACATACCAAAGTTGAGAAGTAATATCATTAGTCTCGGACAGTTGGAAGAGTATGGTTGCAAGGTCATATTAGAAGATGGGTACCTGCAAATATTTGATCAAGGGAGAAAACTGCTAGTAAAAGTACCAAGAGGAGAGAACAGGCTGTATATACTGAATATTAGTTTGGGCATGCCTGTGTGTTTACTGTCATCTATCACTGATGTGTCATGGTTGTGGCATGCTCGTTATGGTCATCTAAATTTTGATGCCTTGAGGTCTTTAGCTCAGCATGACATGGTTAAAGGGCTTCCTTTAGTGTGCCACAAGGACAGGGTATGTGACGGCTGCCTCATTGGCAAGCAGCGTCGACTACCATTTCCAAAGCACGCAACTTTCAGAGCAGAAAAAAGTCTTGAGTTGGTGTATACAGACCTGTGTGGTCCAATTACACCTGCAACTCCTGCCGGAAATCGCTACTTTATGCTTATAGTAGATGATTTCAGTCGGTTCATGTGGGGAGTGCTGCTGAAAACCAAAGATCAAGCATTTGTTGCATTCAGAAGGTTTAAAGCAGCTGCAGAGTTGAAAAGTGGGCTGAAGTTGAAAGTGCTCAGGAGTGATAGAGGAGGAGAATTTACATCTGTTGAATTCATTTCCTTCTGTGAAGATCATGGAATTCAACGCCAACTCACTGCACCCTACAGCCCTCAGCAGAACGGAGTTGTGGAGAGACGCAACCAAACTGTAGTTGCAATGGCACGGTGTCTGCTGAAAAGCCAAAATATGCCGGGCTGTTACTGGGGGGAAGCAGTTGCTACTGCCATTTATATCTTGAACCGAGCCCCCACGAAGAGTGTTGCTGGAAAAACACCTTATGAAGCTTGGAATGGCTATAAACCAAATGTTGGCCATCTTCGGACTTTTGGTTGTTTGGCTCACGTCAAGGTAACAGGTCCATCTGGTGGGAAATTAGCTGACAGAAGTATTCCAATGGTATTGATTGGCTATGAGAAAGGCTCTAATGCATACAGACTTGTCAATCCAGAGACAAATCGTGTGTGTGTATCAAGGGATGTAGTTTTTGAAGAATCAAAAGGTTGGCAGTGGTCCAGTGGAGATGATGTCACGATCAGTGATGACACTGATAGGTTTCTGGTTCACTTTGAACCTGAACAAACTGAATCAGTGAATGACCATGCTGCTCAAGAAGGTGAAAATGCAGAAAACAGGGAAGGTACAGAACCAATTACACCTAGGCAAGCAGTGCTTCCAGGGTCACCTGTTATACCTGCTATGGTGACACCAATATCCTCTGTTGCTGCAGAAAGTCCTGAATCATCTGCTCCACTGAAAATGCGCTCCCTTGATGAGATTTTCGATGCTACCTCTCCACACTGGAGTCCAGCTGATTATGACCATATGGAGGAACTTGAGTTGTGTATGCTAGGTGCAGAGGAGCCAACTCACCACAATGATGCTCTGAAGCATGAGCATTGGAAGAAAGCCATGGAGGAAGAGCTGAAATCCATAAAAGAAAATGATACATGGGAAATGGTAACACCACCTACTGGAGTGCGAGCCATTGGACTGAAATGGGTATTTAAATTGAAAAAAGATGTTGAAGGCAATGTGATACGCCACAAGGCAAGGCTAGTCGCCAAGGGGTATGTGCAACGTCATGGCATTGACTTTGATGAGGTCTTTGCACCTGTGGCACGCCTAGAAACTGTGAGGCTACTAATGGCATTGGCAGCAAATGAAGGGTGGAGGGTACACCATATGGATGTGAAATCAGCATTCTTAAATGGAGAATTGGAGGAAGAAGTGTATG
>NW_021177018.1:15432-20385 GCF_002162155.2 Triticum dicoccoides
CGGGAGATCAGCTGGCAGACCTACTTACCAAGCCCCTTGGGCGTTTGAAGTTCCTGGAGCTCAGACGAAGGATTGGCATGGTGGTTGTCAAATGAAGACAACAAGGTTTAGGAGGAAGATTGTTAGTTGTGTAAACCTGTTGTAATATGGTCGTGGTAAAACCTGGAAGGTGCCCATGTGTTGGTGCACTGTGGGTGAGTGGAGTGATGGTGAACTGCATCTGTTGCAACCATCAGTTCACGTAGTGGGTGTACTGAGTGTGTACCCAAGTATTGTAGCAGAGTGTGGGCTGTGTGCGTGCACTGGTATGGCTACAGTGGTGTTGGTTTCTGTAACTGGACATCAAAAGAGTAGAGCCGGAGTGTGTCGCTGGTTTAGTAAATGGAAAAGGGCATTCGTTGCCTGGAAAACCAACCTGTGTGTGTGCTGCTCTGCTCCTCCTCTGTTTTTGCTTGTGTCCATTTTGCTCGAACAGCTTGCGTGCGTGTGTGTATCCACCCAGAACTAGGCGAGAGAGAGAGGCTCTTGCCAACAGAGTGGCTCGTCGGCACCGGATCCTCCACCCGACGATCTTGTGGCGGCTCAAGCGTGGCGGCTCGCCTGTGCTACTTCTTCAGATGAGTAGAGAGGCGGTCAAGGAGGAGGGCTGGAACTTGGCTAGGAGAGATGAAGGGGGAGTGGCGGAGGCAGCGGCACAGGGATGCGGGGGAGCGATCCGGAGGCGGCGGAGGTCCCGTGCGTGAGAGGCTGAAGAGGAAGAGGCAGGGTATGCTTAGCAAGGAAGGAAAAGCAGCCCGGGGGAGGTGTTATGTGGACGCACAATGTCAGGTGATGACATGCACAGGTCTAGCGGGCGCGTCCGTCTTCAGCGCAGCTTATCGCCAACGTGTTTTTTTGTCGTAGTACTTGTGATGACGTGGACAGCATGAGGAGGCGCCCTTGCCGCGACGATAAATGTGTTCGATGGCTAGTGGTACCCCACCACATTTCTTAAGTATATCTTTAGACACTTCTTCAAATTCATTTGGACATGCACTCTCGTTGGTAAATACTCTTTTATAGAAGAGCCTTCTCGAGTCATCAGTAGAAAGAGGTTTCATATGATAAATTGAATCATTAGCCGATGAGCAACAAGATTTGGAGACATCGAAATCGCGGGTTGTGGTGATTAGCTTACTGCCTAGATTTGTACTGTCAGAGAAAGCAAGGTTGATGTATCTCCACAAATTTGCATCCCACATATCATCAATTATTACGAGGTACCTACATCAGTTCAGAGTATCAGTGTAAGGTCTACACACATCACAAAGCTGAGGGCCATATGAATATATGAGTGGAACTATACATCTATAAGGGCATATATTCAAAAAAAAACTCATAACAAGCATGCGTCTTAAACTCGATAATCTGATCTCACGAAGCATGCATTATGATCCTCCAAACAGATGATGAACAAAAGGAATAAAGATTTAAGATTCAAGGGTGTAAAACACAACTAGCAAATTGTTGTATCACTGATCATACATAGAATACAATTAACTACAGAAGTTCAAATGGTCAGATAGATATATCGAAAAGATCCTAGTACAGATTGGCCCACGAATGTAATATATGGCAGCTAATGAACCTCTTGGTGACTCACTCAAATAGTATGGTGTTATCCTTTCATCTATATTTTGGTGAATATAATGTGGTAATGAAGGGACAATTTAACTTCTGTTGTTTGACGGGTACCTGTATGGACATTTTTCAAGGTTCTTCCCTCCCGCTCCCGACCCGCTCCATCCCGCTAGGGTTTCCGCCGCCGCTGACGGCACCCTAGCCCCCTCCCGCCGCCGCCGGCCACCGGCGCGCGCGCCCCGGCCCTTCCCGGCCCCCTCTCCCCCTCCCCCTCCCGTTCCCTCCCCTGCGCCGCCTTCCCGGGAGGTGGCCGGGGCGGCGCGCCCCCTCCCCTTCCTCTCGGCCCCTACCTCCGTTGGATCTCCCCCGCCGCCGCCGATGGCGGGCCCTTCTGTTCCCGCGCGCTCGTCCCCTTCCCGGGGCAGGTGACGGTGGCGGTGCTGCTCGGCTGGGCGGCGGCCCGGCGACCCGGCAGCAGTCGCCGGCGGTGGGCGAGGTGGCGAGCTGCCCTTGGCGGCAGGGCGGCGTGGTGACGTGCGGTGGCCGGCGGCGCGCCCCCGGCCCAGATCTGGGCCCTCCCGGCCCCATCTGGGTCCTAGCGGGCTGGCCATTGGGGTCGCTTCGACGTCCTCTGCGTGGCGCGGAGGAGGAGCAGCTTGGACTCGAGGTGGTGGCGCCGACGGCATGTCTTCTGTAGTGTGAAGGCGGGAGCTTTACGGGCATCTGCGGACCCGGCCGGACCTGTGGGCCCACGGGACCGGTATGCTCCTACTGTCACGTCCGGTCGGTTACCGTCGTTGACGGTGGAGGTTGAGCCCTTCCGCGTGCCGACGATGCTGCTGACGATGCTGCTGTCCCAAGTCCCGGTTCCTCTTCTTCGTTGAGCAGGCCCCTTTCACGGTGCCGTGGTGGGACGGCGCGGAAGCTTCAAGACCGTTTTGGCGTAGAGTGGTGGTTTGTTTGGTGGCATGCTCCGGATCACCCGAGGTGAAGGTTGGTATCGGGAGAAATCCCTGTCGGCCGAGCCAACTCCGACGCGGTGGTGCCTGAGGGTGCCACCGTACCTTCCTGGAGGGCGTCACAGGTACCCTTCCTCTCCCCTCGTCGCGTACAGGGGGAAACCTTTGGCAGCAGCGTCATCATCGTCGCGTCCCTTCTTGGAGGTGTTGATTGGTACCGGCGCTCCGGAGTATAGGAGCTTAGTGGAGGATCCCGGTGGGCGTCGCGGTCGCGAAGCTTCTTCGTTTTTGTTGATCCGCCGGTGTCGGCATTTATTTCTTTTCTTTTTCTCTTTCGTCTCTTTTGGGCGTGCTTGTGCTGCTTCCGCCCCAGCACCTATCTGGTTGTATCGGTGATGTTTTCTTTTTAATACAGAGCGGGGGGAAACCCTATTTCGTCAACTTTTGTTGTTTGGATCCAATATACAATATTTTAGGATGTTTATTGGGTAGCCTTTGGCACGCATTGCCATCTTTAAAATATGCGTTTTCAAACTCGGTGGGTTAGGAAAAAGATGGTAATAAGTTTGATTTAAAATTTTGTAATATTTATCTTCCGGTTTCTTTCCTTACTTCTTACCGTTGTCATTAGACTCACTTTGGTGTAATGTAAAATGCTTAGATGGGTTTTGGACCAATTCCAATCAGTTTCAGCTATTGTAACAAATGCAACAAGAAGTACTTACTAATTATTTAGATAAAGCAGGGAAGAATCAAACGCATATACTTATACAGGCTTGAAATTTACCACCTATAATGTTTACAGTTAGTGCAAACTGTATATGTCAGTAAAAGGTGACCTTAATGAAAAAATTATTCTGAACCCTTCCACTACGATATATCTATACACTATTCCAGTATTACTTGTACAACTAGCATATAAAAGAAACATGTCATATAATAGTGTACATTTGCCGTAACTGATGCATACCTCTTGTTCTCAAGAAATTCACGAAGCTTGTCGATAAGTTGTGTTTCATCCAGTACACTGGTGGAAAAAAGGCCTTTGGTCGCGGTTCGCAACTGCCATTAGTCGCGGTTGCGCAACCGCGACCAAATAAGCGCGACTAAAGCCCCCCACCTTTAGTCGCGGCTGCTTAAGAACCGCGACTAACGGCCTGTCCACGTGGGCGCCAGGCGGCCGTCGGGGCGGAGGACCTTTAGTCGCGGTTCTTCTGGCCAACCGCGACTAAAGGCCGCCACAGGTTTAGGGTTTTAGCCCCCCCCCCCTAAACCTGTTTTCTGTTTAATTTGTATTGTTTTATTTCTTTTGTGCTTTATTTTAATTTTGAAGGAGTTTCATATATTCTACGGTACTACATACATGCATATGAATGTACAATTTCAAATAAATTTGAAATTAGAACCAAAAAGAATTCAAGAGGAATATACAATATATATTCAATATCATCGGATGACCATATACAATTTTGAACAAGTTTCCATACATGATTTAATGCATATAAAGTTCTACGTCCTCGTAATAGTGTTCTCCTTTAGGATGGAGGACTTCCCTGCTGAACCATCCAGCTAGTTCCTCTTGAAGTGGTCGGAAGCGAGCTTCTGGACTAAGCATCCACCGAAGGTTATTCCTCTGAGCATTGGTATCACTCGGAACCCGCTCAGAGGTGTATCTCCGGATCATCTCACAGACATAGTATCCACATAGATTGGTCTCCCGTGGCTGAATATCCCCAGCATTCTTAGCCTTTAACATTTTGAATTCTAGCTCTTTTTTGAATTCACCGACCTTTGTATCTACGAAACGTCTCCAAACCCTACGAGGCAAAGAAAATTAAATGAACAAGAGAGTTATTAATTAGTTACTTGATATTAGGAAATGAACGAAATAGGCCGATCGATATAGAGCGCAAATGAATAAAAATAATTACTTCTGCAGCATTCTTCTCATGCCGCCCCAAAGCTTTGGATCCATATTCACAGAGTCGTGGACGAGACATTCTGAGGTGTTAACTTTAATTACTAGCAGAATCCAGTGGAACCTGCGGACACGATACATGCACAGTACGTCATGCATAACTCATCGATTAGCCGGCCACATACCATGCATGGAGTAAACAAAAGAGAATGTGCTCAAGACAGAAACACTCACTCAAAATGGTAAGGAAATAGAATATCACTTTTGAGTTCCTGCTTTGTAAGAAAGTGCCACAGGTCTGCCTCCACGTCGGCGGGGTGACGCTCCAACACATGTCCATTAACGATGTGTGGGTCAATGAACCCAACATCATGGATGTTCCTTACTCTGCATTCCTTAATCTTCATTCTGCATGTATAATAGCGGACACAACAATATAGTTAGGACATATATATA
>NW_021177018.1:21828-56716 GCF_002162155.2 Triticum dicoccoides
AGAAAAAAAAACTAATTCAATTCAAAATGTTAAAAATACAAATAATATATCAAAAAATTCAGAAAAATAAAACTAATTCAATTCAAAATGTTAAAAATACAAATAATATATCAAAAAATTCAGAAAAATAAAACTAATTCAATTCAAAATAATATACCAGAGGCCGGTCGTCGGCTATGGTGGTACGGCCGGACTCTGCAGAGCGTCATGTACTACATCACGGGTAATATAATTCACATGATCCATTCAACAAAGTTTGGTACAATAAATTATTACACATCATTTCTTCCCTTGTGTCCCTGCTTGCTTACGATTGTGCCGTATCCATGGAGCATCCTCATCATTTAACTTAATGCTTGGGTCGGTGTTCACTTTGAAGGGCGGAATTTCAGCAAACATATTATAATCTTCTGACATGTCTGTCTTTTCCTCCACTCCCACGATGTTTCTTTTCCCTGAAAGAACAATGTGGCGCTTTGGATCATCGCATGATGTACTGATCGTTTTCTTATCTTTCCGTTTCCTCGGTTTGCTACTCATGTCCTTCACATAGAAAACCTGAGCGACATCTTTCGCTAGGACGAATGGTTCGTCAAGGTAACCAAGATTGTTGAAATCCACCATTGTCATTCCGTATTGCTGGTCCACCTTTACCCCACCTCATGTTAGCTTGAACCATTTGCACCGGAACAAAGGGACCTTAAAGGAGGGTCCATAGTCAAGTTCCCATATCTCCTCTATGTAACGATAATATGTGACCTTTTGCCCATTCTCGGTTGCTGCATCAAAGCGGACACCACTGTTTTGGTTGGTGCTCTTTTTATCTTGGGCGATCGTGTAAAATGTATTCCCATTTATCTCGTACCCTTGGAAAGTCGTTATAGTCGAAGATGGTGTCTTGGCCAACATGTACAGCTGATCTACAACATCATTGTCATTCATTAAATGTTTTCTCAACCAACTGCCGAAAGTCTCCATGTGGGCCTTCCTAATCCAGGATTCAGGCTTCCCCGGGTTGTCCGAGCGTAAAATATTCTTGTGTTTCTCAAAGTACGGAGCCACGAAGCTGGAATTGGTCAGTACAGTGTGGTGTGCTTCAGTCAGAGAATGGCCGTCCATACATATCGTTGATTTCCTTCCGATCGTGCCTTTTCCACTTAGTCTCCCCTCGTGCCGCGATCGAGGAAGACCAATCGGCTTAAGGTCAGGAACAAAGTCAACACAAAACTCAATTACCTCCTCATTTCCATAGCCCTTGGCGATGCTTCCTTCTGGCCTAGCACGGTTACGAACATATTTCTTTAATACTCCCATGAACCTCTCGAAGGGGAACATATTGTGTAGAAATACATGACCGAGAACGAAAATCTCTTCGACTAGGTGAACCAGGAGGTGCGTCATAATATTGAAGAAGGATGGCGGGAACACCAACTCGAAACTGACAAGACATTGGATCACATCGTTCTGTAACCGTGGTAGAACTTCTGGATTGGTTACCTTCTGAGAGATTGCATTGAGGAATGCACATAGCTTCACAATGGCTACTCGAACATTTTCCGGCAGGAGCCCCCTCAAAGCAATCGGAAGCAATTGCGTCATAATCACGTGGCAGTCGTGAGACTTCAGGTTTTGGAACTTTTTCTCCGCCATGTTTATTATTCCCTTTATATTGGACGAGAATCCAGACGGGACCTTCATACTGCTCAGGCATTCAAAAAATATGACCTTCTCTTCTTTGGTCAGAGCGTAGCTGGCACGACCTTGAAACCATTCCGGATGCCGGTCATCAGGGTCTTTCAAACGTTGCTGGTCCTGCCGTGCTTCCTTTGTATCATTTGTCTTCCCATACACGCCCAAGAAGCTTAGGAGGTTCACGCAAATATTCTTCGTAACGTGCATCACGTCGATTGCAGAGCGGACATCTAGGACTTTCCAATATTCTAGCTCCCAGAATATAGATTTCTTCTTCCACATGGCTGCGTGCCCGTCAGCTCCCTTTGGAACTGATTGTCCGCCAGGACCCTTTCCAAAGATGACTTTCAAATCCTTGACCATATCAAATACCTCAGCACCAGTGCGTTCCGCAGGCTTCGGCCGGTGATCTGCCTTGCCGTTGTAATGCTTGCCCTTCTTTCTTACTGGATGAATTTTCGGAAGAAATCGACGATGCCCAAGGTACACGTTCTTCTTACAATTTGGCAAATGTACACTTTCAGTCTCATGTAAGCAGTGCGTGCATGCATTGTATCCCTTATTTGACAGTCCCGAAAGGTTACTAAGAGCAGGCCAATCGTTGATGGTTACGAAAAGCAACGCTCGTAGGTCAAATTCCTCTTGTTTGTGCTCATCCCACACACGGACACCACCCCACAGCTGTAAAAGTTCATCAACTAATGGCCTTAGGTACACATCGATGTCGTTGCCGGGTTGCTTCGGACCTTGGATGAGCACTGGCATCATAATGAACTTCCTCTTCATGCACAACCAAGGAGGAAGGTTGTAGATGCATAGAGTCACGGGCCAGGTGCTATGGCTGGAGCTCTGCTCGCCAAAAGGATTCATGCCATCCGTACTTAGAGCAAATCTTATGTTCCTTGCGTCAGCTGCAAAATCTTTGAACCATCTGTCGATCTTTCTCAATTGCGTTCCATCTGCGGTGTGTCTCAACTCCCCGTCCGACTTACGGTCCTCTTTGTGCCATCGCAACAACTTGGCATGCTCTTTGTTCCTGAACAGACGTTTCAACCGTGGTATTATAGGAGCATACCACATCACCTTGGCGGGAACCCTCTTCCTGGGTTTCTGGCCCTCAATATCGTCACCAGGGTCATCGCCTCTGATCTTATAACGCAATGCAGTGCATACCGGGCATTCATTCAAATTCTCGTATTCACCGCGGTAGAGGATGCAGTCGTTGATGCATGCATGTATCTTCAGAACCTCTAAACCTAGAGGGCAGACAACCTTCTTTGCTTCGTACGTACTGGCGGGCAACTCGTTATCCTTTGGAAACATATTCTTCAACATTTTCAGCAAGTTTTCAAATGCCGAGTCAGCTACACCTGCCTCTGCCTTCCATTTCAGCAAATCCAGTGTGCAGCCCAGCTTTTTCAGACCATCATCGCATCCGGGGTACAGCGCCTTTCTGTGATCCTCTAACATGCGATCCAAATTCTCCCTCTCCTTTTCAGTTTCGCAGCGTCTCCGTGCATCAGCAATGGTCCGACCAAGATCATCAACGGGATCATCACGTGCCTCTTCTTCACCTTCCCCTTCACCTTCAGCATCCTCCATGAAAGTATCACCGAAATGAGCAAGATAGCTTTCATCAATGAAATCATCCCCTTCTTCATCTTCTTCCATTATAACCCCTCTTTCTCCATGCTTGGTCCAACAATTATAGCTTGGCATGAAACCGTGCCGAAGCAGATGCATGTGAACATCTCTTGAGGAAGAGTAACCCTTCTGATTCTTACAGATAACACATGGACAGATAACAAAACCCCCCTGCTTGTTCGCATTAGCCACTACGAGGAAATCTTTCAAACCCGTAGTGAACTCGCCGGAGAGTCGGTTACCGTACATCCATTGCCGATTCATCTGCATTATTATAATATAAAATATATAATTAACCATCATGCATTTGTTAAACTAACTAGCTACAAACAATATAAATTAAACAATGAACTGCACACATGCATATTTTATCAATGACACATCAAAGGTTCATCAAGTTGCTAACCGCGATCGAGGAGTGTGGCTCCAACACTTCATGTCATGTTTGTCTCATGCTCTTGGGGCATTTCATCAAACACCTTATGTGCATAAGAGGAACCAAAAGCAAACCTACACCCACTTGTGAAGAGAATGGCTCCAAATGGCTAAGTGTTGGCTGCTGGATGGGTATATATAGGGGAGGGGCTTTAGTTGCGGTTGGCCTGGCAAACCGTGACTAAAGGTGCCCGAAGGCCTTTAGTCGCGGTTGTCCTGGCCAACCGCGACTAAAGACCCTCACGTGCGCCAGCTGGCCACCGAGCGCCCTGGGCCCAGGCCTTTGGTCGCGGTTCACCTCCAGAACCGCGACTAAAGGTCCCATTAGTCGCGGTTCCTACAGCTTCGCGACTTATGGGGCTGGACGGAAGCCTGTTTTTCCACCAGTGGTATCACAAGATCTGAGTTAGAGTTGTCAGGATATGAGTTAGATTTTCGGAGACCAATGAGGATATCCCTGAAAACCTTCTTGATATCAGGGTTCCGACCGACTGAGACAAATGCCCAACAATCGAAATTGCCTTTAATCTTTTCATATACTGCTCTAGCAAGAGTTGTCTTGCCCAACCCTCCAAATCCAACAACGGAGACCTTCTTCAGTTTCTTATTAGAAGTATCGTCACCCTCCAAGGAGAGCAAACTCATGAGGTCCTGATCCCTCGCCCCGTAGATGCCAACTAGCTCTGTCGCTTCTATGTATAAAGCACAGAGACGAGGATCGATAGGGATTGCTTCCCTAGGATTATAAGCAATACCATCGACCTTGTTCCTGTCACGCCTAGCAGCCACCTTCTCGATTTCTTCCTGGATGCCCTTCATCATGTGACCTATCCGATTCTGATCCTTGCCTTTCTTGAACAACTCGGCCGTCCTCTTCATGAGCCCCTTGAATCCATTGGTGGTGTCGTCAGGCTGAATGTGGTCGACCCGCACGCGGAACTTGTCGATGACATCGTCAATCTTGTAGGAGAGCTCTCTGACCTCATCGGCCCAGAGCTTCTCTTGTATATCGAGCTGGTCCCGCGGCACCTCACCAATCTTGATGAGGGCAGCGTTCATGTTCTCAAGCTCCTTCCGGAGGTTCTCGATTTTTTCCCTGACGCCCTGCTGCAGCTTGTACTCCTCCAGGAGCAGCTTGCCCAGCTTGGGGATCAGGCTGCCCATGGCACGCGTGACAATATCCATGAGAGCTCTTTGGATCAATCAGCTGGAAACCTGTAAACCGATGAATAAGGGGTGAATAGCTCCCATGCGACGTCGTTGGTGTGAACTGTCTCTCATGCGACATAGTTGGTTGTAATAGCTTGCATGCGACATCTTCGTTGGAAAAAATAGCTCCCATGCGACACTGCTGCCTAATCCAAAGACACATGTTTAAAACTCGAATCAGGTGAGCGGGACCCACAGCATGGGACCCACTAACTTATCCAACTCAGCATTGGTCAGGTGAGCGGGACCCACAGCGTGGGACCCACTAACTTATCCAGGTCAGCATTGGTACAAGAGGACACCGAGCCGTGCCCCGAGCCGTGCAGCACCCGAGCCCATCCTCCCCCCTCCCCCTCCCCGACCGTTGTTGTTCTTTTTCTCCGGCGACGACGCGCAGCAACGCCGTTCCGGGCCGCGACCTAGCAATGTCGAGCTCCGCTTCAGCCTCCCGCCGCTCATGGCCGCGCTATGGCGCAGTGCCCATGACAAGATGCCCTGCATGCCCACGTATCGCACCCCTGAAGCGGCTAGTCACAACGACCGACAAGAATGGCAACCTTGGGCGGGAATTCGTGAAATGCGAGAGCAAACCAGAGCAGGGAAAGGTGAGATTTTACTTCTCAATATGCCAATTTTGGTTTTTGTCTCCCAATTTCATATTTGCCCATTTTTCCCCATCGGATTTGGGATTTAGGGTTCATCTTTCCGATTTCAGAAATTGAAGCAATGCACCCATTTTGAGTGGCTAGATGAGTACATAGAGCGGATTCAACTGGAGGGTGCATCAGGGGAGCTCGATTTACTGTTGGAGGCAGAGAAGTTGGGCAAGTTTGGATCGGGCGCATCTGGATCCGGGGCCCCTGGATCTGGCAATTCCATCGGGGGCGCCCGCCCTTCCATTGGTGCTACTGTGGGGATGCAGGAGTGACGGCAGAGCTGAAGAAGCTGAACAAGCAGATGAAGAAACTCATCAAATTGCAGAAGCAGGGCAATTTGATGGGGCTCATGGCCGCACTTTTTTATGTTTGTGTAATTGGTCTCGCATTTGTTTATGTGATGATAATTAGTCGTAAGTAAATAGATTGGGCATCATTTGTAATCGGGATGATATGTACATTTGAATAAAAGTGTTGCGCTGTATGAATTCAGCATGTCCTCTCCACTCTGTTTCGGCCCCGTTTTTTATTTCTTCAGTTCGTCATCAGTTTCAGTTTCAGTGGTAGAGGGAGAAAAGGAAAAAAAGGTTCATCCACAGTTGCCCGAAAAGGCCAGGCCCATATAGAAGTTAGGCAGGGCCGAATAGAACATATCCAGGCCCATTGATAAAAGGAGTGCAAAAAAAGTGCACACGGTCATTGACATCGATATATCTTTTCGGCTTTAGATCATTTCACAAATTTTAAGTTTCCTGCAGTCACCTTTTTTGAGATAACTCATCTGATAATTATTTGAGATATTTTTATGCATAAGCTATTTGAGATAATTATTTGAGCAGTCTTTGTGAACCAAAAAAGTTGCAATTGTTTGGTTCTAGTTTATTTCAACCAAGCACCATTTCTTAATATATTTTTTTACTTGTGCTATGGTGTTTTCAAAGTTTTTACTCGTGTGTTTCAACCGAAAAAGGTTGTGCCCAAAAAAGAAGACATCTAGTGTGCCCCTAGTAGCATCTCCTTACAACATAGAGGGGCATCCCCTTACAACCAGGGGCGGATCCATACTTGGTCATGAGTGTACACCCAAATCTTTTGGCTAGACATTTTTATATATGGTGTATACTTTAATACATTCAGTGCCCAAATGACCTTTCTCGCTAATGCCATGTTTGGCAGCAAAAAATGACATAGCAAGCATGATTTAAACATCAAACAACACTTGCACATTTTAGATACCAGATCAATTGTTTTTTAGTACACATGGCCACATAAATAAAATGCAATGGAGAAACTTTAGGACCGAAAAAACATATAGATAGATAGTGGGGCATCGGGTACCCTAGTAGCATAGATAGATAAAACATATAGAGGGGCATCCCCCCACTACATATAGTTCATAAAACATGAAAGTAAAATAATTAAAACTAGATATATAAAAGACACGGGCACACACGCCCGAACCAACACAAACACAAACTAGAGCCCCAAACTAGATAGATAGAAGACTCGCCCCTTGAACAACTCCTTGGCCCCTCCTCCTTGCCACTCCTTGGCCCCTCCTCCTTGGGCCCCTCACTCGTCATCCTCCGGCATCTGGTAGGGGAGGGTGTGCATGCCGTTGGGGTGAGGGAAGATGTGGTGGAAGTTGGTGAAGATGTTGTAGGTCGTGAACGCGATAAACTCGCATCCACACCAGAACACCTGGCCGAGGAGGTGGTGAGCGTCGTAGGGGTTGGTGAAGGTGACGTGGAGGCCGATGACGAGGCCGTTGGCGTTGCCATCGTACTGCTCGTGGAGGTGGAACATGGGCGGAGTGCCCGGAGGGAGGTGGCGGTAGCCGGCTTGGAGGAAGAAGCGAGCGAACTCTCTAGGGCCCCTCCACCTAGAGATGGCCCACACCCTCAGGCTATTCTCGACGACGACTTCGGCCGGGTACTGCCTCTCCGGCACGGTGGGAGGGCGACGGTAGGTAGGGCCGTTGAACTGCATGGTGGCTCGAGTGGGATTTGGCTCGAAAAGAAGAAGGGGAGGAGGCTTGAGAGATGAGTGTGAGAGGATGAGGAAATGGTGCCCTTTTATAGCCGCGTTGCAGCTGTGGTCAATGTGTACACGGTGCCTTCTGGATCGTTTTCTCTTCTCCGTTCGCACTGGCATTAGTAATTGCGGGCATTAATTCAAAAAACGGCGGCCAGAGCATCCAAAGAGGCACGGGCAGCACAGGCGAGTTGCATCGTTTCGTGGGAAACAGGCTCGTTCATCCGCGCGTGACACTGAAAAAGGAGCTGCACCACCGACGCGTCCGTCTCGTTCAAACATGCATTTGTTAAAATAGCTTAGATGCGACGTACCTATACGCTGCGCCCCTGCCGTGCTTTACTGCGTCGATGCGTGCATGCAATGGCGGGCTAGGTGTTCACGAGCAAAGAATAGCTAGGCTGCGACGTTGCATGGCATGCATGGGACAGGGATGGCCCACATGTCATTGACCCTCTCGCATGCAGCCCATCCCCCTCTCGACGGCCGTGCGCACGCACGCCAGGCTCTGCCGGGCCCGATCCGCTCGGCCCAACGGTCACTTAGATGATCCCTCGCTCAACGTTATCTGTTCGTCAGAGAGAAAAAACAGTGGCCAATCAGATTGGAGCCCACGGATCGCCCCCACGGAATCCTTCTAGAAGGCCTATCCGACGGCCGCAGTTTGGCGTTAGGGTTAGATCGACGGTGGACGTTTGGCGCTAGGGTTACATGGGGTTTGGAGGCAGTCAATGGGGTTTTGAAAGGTTTGACCGAATATTCAAATGTGTATAACTAATAAAAAAAATCTAAAAAATGAAAAACCTGCGCATATAGCCTTTTTATGTTACATAGTTATGATATAAAATGATAAACTTGATCTAATGATCTTTGCTTGAAAAAACCTTCACAAATTGGACAATCTCGACTGAGGTTGCATGGAGTTCACAGGAGTGAGAAGAGGGTTTGAGGTTTTGAAAATGCAAAAAAATCAAAAACATCACCTTAGCTTCATTTTAGAGTGACTAAGGAGGATCTGAAGTTATTTTTGCATTTAAAATTTTTAAACTTGTTTTATTGCTAACTTTGTATTAAAGGGTGTTTTTTCAAAAATAAATTAAATAATATGAATACTTATTCAAAAAAAGGTGAGACTTCGTATTGATCCTATATAGGTATAATATAAGCTAAGAAAATCTTTTTTGGGTGATTTTGAGAAGGTCGAAAAAAACTTGCTTAGAAATGGGGCCGTTTTCCCTTACTTTGGAGCCTGTTTGGTCAACATTGTCCGTGACTATGAGTTGGAATTCACAAAAAGGGTTGGATTTATGAACTAAAGTGCATAGTAGTATATAAAACGATGCAACATCACAGAACAAACAAATGAACTCAAAAAATATTGAAGATAGGTTCAAATTTGAATATCGGTTCAAATTTGAATTTTATTTCAAGTCAAATCAACATCATAGCACATAAGTTATCACATGAAAGAACATAAGTTTTCACATCAAATGACAACAAACTTAAGTTTTCACATCAAATTTGAATGTTTTCGACTCTATTTCTTC
The DNA here is from genome assembly GCF_002162155.2 of Triticum dicoccoides. NCBI lineage: Eukaryota > Viridiplantae > Streptophyta > Magnoliopsida > Poales > Poaceae > Triticum > Triticum dicoccoides. The sequence continues at coordinate 31,046 of NW_021177018.1, forward strand.
TGCTTCTTTCTACCACTCGATTTCTTCTGCTTTTTTCCACCGTTTGGTTCCACGGCGTATAATTTGTTGATGCTGATGCTCTTGCTTTTTGGCCCCCTCAACTTTTGCACCTGACCATGTCTCACTTCTTCAGTTTGCACTTCTGCAGATTGAGTAGATGGCACACATTGTTCAACTACTTCAGTTTGCAACTCAACACTTGGCAGCACAACCTCCAAACATGGCAACACAGTTGTCAAAGCAGATTCGAATGGCAGCACAACAGTTGCTTCATCTGCAACAGTTTCAGATTGCCCTAGCGTCTGCAAAACAGATTCAGTATGCATCACATCGTCCAAAACACAAACACTTAGCTCATGTTCAGCAGTAACAGTTTCAGTTAGCTCCATATCTTTGTCACCAAACATTATCTGCTTAGTGCTCTTCCTTCTATAGTCACTGAGTCTTGCTTTTTTCACTGGCCAGCATTGTTCAACAACAAGCGGTGGGGCTTTTTCTGCACGCTTCCTCCTAAAAAATAAAGCATTTGACTTGGTTAGATACTAGAACAAGTAGCAAAATCAAAAACTTGCAAAAACAGTAACATAAACATACTTTGGCCTCTGAGGAGTGTAGATGCACTTGGATGAACCAATTCTGTGCCCAAGTACCTCACACAACTTGCACCTATTTTTGTTACCTTTTTGAGCCCTTTTGGGCTTATCATTCTTTTCCTTTTCCTTTTCCCCCTTCTTACTACAACCACCTTTCTCAAACTAAGCTTTGAATCTGCTCTGTTTAGGCCTCCCAGCCTTTCTTCTAGTGACAGGGGGACACAAGGTAAATTCTATTTCCACCTCAGGCCACTGAGATTGGTCAGTCAGTGCAGGAATTGGACTTGCATATGCAGCTTTGAATTTTTGTACTGAATAATACTCATGCAAATATGGGTGCATATTTAACCTGGGTTTAGATGCCAAAAAAGTATGGAATGCTCACATGGTTTTCCAGTGTGTTGCCACTCTTGGCAAGTGCACTCATGCAACTCAGTATTTACCACATGCCTCTTGCCACTCTTTGTATCTCTAACTTCAGCACCCCACAAGGAAGATTTCTCAACAGATAGATGTGAAAGATTTCTACTCCTGTTGACCACCTGTTGTACCACTGCTGGAAGCTTGTCCCCTTCCAAAATATTAGCAATTTTTCCTCTCAACTCCCACAAACGCATGATCATGATTCTTATTTGGTCCACCATGTCATGCACAGGCAAGTCTTTCAAATGCTTCACTTTGTTGTTAAAACTTTCTGCCAAGTTGTTATTGATATGATCACATTTTATGGCAGTATTAAAACCTGATCTATACCACAACAGAGAATGGTGGGTGTTCAACCATGAAGCAAATTCATTATCACTACATGATGCCAATATCTTACCAAGGTGATAGGAATGTGTCTGTCTGGTGTAGGATCTTGCTGCTGGCCACATGCGCCCAAATTCATCTCCTCTGAATTTTTTTATCAGATTCATCCACATATGTCCAAAGCACTCCCTCTGCTCAGCATGGGGGAAAACACTTTTTACTGCATTTTCCAACCCTTTACATGCATCTGTGTGGATGGCCAAAGGAGAAACTGGCCCTATGCATCTTTTCAGTTGCATCATGAACCATATCCATGATGCCTCTGTCTCTGATTGAAACATTCCTATTGCAATTGAGAACATCCAGTTGTGTCCATCTAGAGCATTGCATGCAGCCAACTGACCATTCCACTTTCCAGTCAAAAAAGATGAGTCTATGCTCAAATATGGACGACAACCTGCTTTGAATCCATCTATGCAAGGCTTCAAACACATAAAAAACTTGCTGAATAAAACCTTGCCATCCTCTATTACCTATGTATCTATCTCCACTACACTCCCAGGTGACCTCTTCTCCACCTCTGCTTTAAAACTATACAACATCCTAAATGTATTTGCCCAGTCACCATACAATGATTTCATGGCCCTTTGTTTTGCTTTCCACACTGTGGTATATTGCAGCTGGATGGGGTACAACTTCTCCAAGTCAACTTTGAGCCTCTTTGCAGTAGTGTTTGGAGTCTTGGCTAAAATAGGAGTAATCTTCTCTGTAACCCAAAGCTGTGATGTCATCTTTGAAACTCTCTGTGAAGTGGTCATACATGTATGCTGGTGTGGTATTTGATTTACCCTTACTGTACTTCCATCAGGTTGTAGTCTGGCAGACAAGTACCATTTGCAAGGATTGCCACCACCATCATAACCTTTGCACCGAGCATAAAATTTCTTTCGATCAGTCCACATAGTCTTGGCATCAAACTCTTTTTTCACTGCATAGGTCCTGAAAGACATCCTAAACTCCTTCATGCTTGGCCACAACTTTCCCACCTCAATAACTGGGTTCTCTTTGTCATACAAACAAACCAGCTCATTATCATCTGCATCATCCACATCATCTGCAGCCTCTCTCATCAGGTGTTCTTCATCCTCATTTGCATTTCTAGGGCATGTGTTACCTTCAGCTGGCAAAGAACTATCATCCTTCTCCTTATCTTTGTCATCAACTTGAATGCCAAACATTTCGGCCATATCAATGTCAGATATTGGTGTAATGACCAAATCTGTTTTTTTCATTCAACTCTACTACATTCCAGTCAACAACAATCTTCCTAGCACCATGGGTTCCCTCCTCTCCATCTGCATCAATCCCAGTATCTTCAGCTACTATAGTCGGTTCAGTCAACAATGCCAACATCTTCTTTTGTGAAGCCCACTCATCATCTTCCATCTGTGCAGCCATCTTTGATGGCACATAACCAACTCTGGAATGAGTTTGCAGATCAATTAGCTCTGCATAAAATGTTACTTGTTTGCTTGCCCATCCTCCTTGCTGATCAATTTCAGCAACCATGGATTCTCCATCTTCAATTCTCACATATTCACCATTATAGTTATCGAAACGTTGCAGAGATACCTCTTGTTCTGGACCCCAAACAATACTCTCCCCAATTCTCTCCACCAAATTGCCCACGGCCTTCTCCTTCATGATCTCCAATTCCTGGGGATCAACATCTGCAAAATCGACATCCAACCTCACGGTGGTATCTCTATCAATGTCTTGGACACTGCCATCACTGAGCTTGGCTTTACAGGGAAAAAATTCCACTATAATTGCGAATGTGGTGGCAGAACCCGAACCTCCCCTGTTTTGTCAATGGCAGGCAGCGGCGGCAGTCACTACCAAATCGAGTTCGATTCTAAATCGCCAAGAAAAGAGGGTGCCATTACCGATTTGAAGCACTGTCTCCTCGGGGCAGCCCGTCTCCTCGCTCCATCTCATCTAGCCCTCGCTCCATCTCCTATCCAATCAAGCAACAGGGGCAGCATGAGGCCACAGATTTATTCAAAATTTAGTGGAATGGGAGTAGTGTTTGGAAAATACTCACTCGCAATAGCCGCTGCAGGGATAGGCGCTCCACCACCGGGCCGCGGAGAAGAAACAACCTCCGGATCCAATGGAGCCCGATTCTAAATCGCCAAGAAACAGAGGGCAGCATGAGGCCACAGATCGGGGAGTGGGACTAGGGTTTCGGGCTCACCTCGCAATAGCTCTGCCGCCGCCGAGAAATGCGCTCCACCACCGCGGAGAAGAAACCACTGCCGGAGAAGTTGCTTACGGCGGCGCCGCTCGCCCAGTCCAGCACGGGCGAGTCGAGCACGGTCACACAGTCGCCGGTCGAGTTGTGGACGGTTGACTCTTGACTACGTGGCCATAGGTGGACCCCACTAGTCAGAGCACATAACCCCCAGTGTCCTAACCAAATCTCAGCCTAACGGACAACCAACTAGCCGCGTAAATGGTGTGTCGCATGGGAGCTATTTTTTCCAACGAAGATGTCGCATGCAAGCTATTACAGCCAACGACGTCGCATGAGAGACAGTTCACACCGACGACGTCGCATGGGAGCTATTCACCCATGAATGAATAAGGGGGAGCTGTAATGCAATCCAAATTGCGTGAAGCCTTGAACGAGCTCTAGAACAGAGCTGCCAAATTAAAGCGTAGCATAAGGGGAGCTTTAATCCCATCCAAACAGTTTGAAGCTTTAATTAATTTCAACAAGCTCTAGAACCGAGTTGCCAATCCACACTGCAAGTTCTGGACCAAGCATACCTTGATGCTTCACCGTAGAGCAGAACACAGCAGCGGCGTCCTCGTCAGATGGTCGCGGCGGCGGCGCACCAGAACATCTTTCTCTCGCTCTCTTCCTCTCCCTCTCTCTCCGCGGTGGTCGTCGCAACTCGATCTGGAAGAAAATCAGTGAGAGGAAAGGGGGAAGACGAGGAAAGCACTGTCGTTTCTCCCAGCGGATCCTTTGATTTCACGCGTTGGATGCCGCGTCGGCCCTCGGGCGTCAGTAAACTATTTGCACGTCAAAATCTCAATCAGGCTGGAGCCGCCCCCAAACAGGACAAGCAGCTGCTAGGTGCTTAGCGCAGGGTGGCGCTTTCACGCGCTAATCAAGGAAGAATCTTGCATAAACGACGAAGGGCTATTGGTTAATTAAGTTCTCGGCGCTGTTATTTTTATGCAAGGCCTCGTCAGCCTGCCTTGGCAGACCCATCTGTCCACATTTGAAGACTTTGAGATCGTTTAGTGCATAGAGCACGTTAGTGTAAAAAATGTTCATGTATATCCAATACCATGTTCATGCAACAATACTTTGCAAGAATTCTTAAGCCCATAAAACTGTTTCACACGCTTCTGTTTGAAATGTGTTCATGTATTAGTGTAACAGATAGAAAAAAAATCACGAAACAGACACCCCGCACCCCCCGCGTCGCCTCCTCTGAGGCGACTCGGGGGGCCAACCCTAGCGCTGCCGCCGCGTTTTCCCCCTCTACTCCCCTCTCCGCCGCCGCCTGAGGGCCTCCGAAGCGCGGGTGCTCGGCCCCAATGATGGTGGCGGCGGGATCTAGCGCCTCCTCTCCTTTGGAGGGCCTTGGTTCCCCGGGGCAGCGGCCCCGGCCGGTGGGCGCGGTGCAGCCGGCGGGCTGCACCGGCAGGCTCTGGTGGGCAGCCTCCCACGGCCGCGTGGGCGGCGTGGGGGCTGCGGACGCTGGCGCAGCAGCGGCTCCTCGCAATCCGTCATGGCTTCATGTAGAAGATCCGCCCCTGCTCCGATCTGTCCCGATCCATGCTGGCACCGGTCCTTGGCGGCTGCTTTCGGCGTCCCCTATTGCCGGCCTGGCAGATCTGGCGTGCGGGTGAGGGTCCGGGGGAAACCCCTGGCTGGCGCGGCGGCCTTCCGTAAGTCGACGCCTTTGGCGCCGATCCCCTTCCTGGAGGCTTTGGGGTGGATCATCTCCCTTCCGCCTCCTCATCGAGCTATGGTGAAAGCTTTTGTTCCCCTGTTCTGGGCGTCGACGGCACCCTAGTGTCGTGTTACTTCTTGAAGGCGGCGGCTGGGAACAACTCTTGCTGGCGGGGTTGCTGGTGGCGTGGTGGCGGTGCGACTTCGGCCTTCTACTTGGTGCTGCGCCTGCTTCGCGGGACCAGCGGACATTTTCTTTGGTGGAGCGGTGCTTCATCCATCCATTGATGGCGACGGATCTTGACGGAGTTCGATGTGGGAGGATGGACTCGCGTAGGAGGACGACACTGTCTCGCGTCGTGGTGACGTCGATTGCAGAGAGGCCTGGCAAGGTAGATGCAACAGTACAACTCTGAAGATGGACTCGTGGTAGGTGGCTACGGCGGCCTCATACCCGGCAGGCGTCCTGGTTGAGGAGTGCGCCGGACTCGTAGGTGCCCCATACCAGGCAGGCGTCCTGGTTGGGACCTCAAGTCTTAGATGTTTAGGTTTGGCTGCGATGTCTTTTTGGTATTAGGCCCAGGCTATCAGCGCCCCTTCATCAATTGGATAGGTGTAGCGACAGTTGTTACTTACACGGTGACTTTAGTCTTGCTGTTGTATGACTTTGTAAGGTCTTGTGAGAATAATTAATAAAATGGCCGTATGCATCGCCCAGATGCAGAGGCCGGGGGTCATCCTCCTTTTCTAAAAAAAAAACAGATAGAAAAAATAGGAAAAAGAAAAAAAGATATAAAAGAAAGTGACAAAAATAGAAAAGTTATAAAGATAAAACTACAAATGAGCACAGTGCGTTGTATGTTTGTGAGGAACATTTCTCCCTAAGTCGAAGCTTGCACGAACAGAAAATCAGTGACAAAAACAAAGTGCTAGCTAGCGATAGTAGTGAATATTAGGGCATCTCTAACCGATCACCAATAAACGGCCAGAGGATGATAAATTTAGTTTTCCTCCTCTAACCAGCAACTGACTGAACCCCCAAAACCTTTAGTTGAGTAAAAAAATTACTGCACGAGCCCATAATCTCTATCCTCCTATACAAGAAATGCCCCTTCTCCTCCCGTCGGTGTCGCCGCCGGTCTGCCCCATCTCCGATGGCCTCTAGGCCATGGAGGTGCGGAGGATCTCGGCCCCTGCTATGTGGCGGCGGCATTGTCTCTTAGTAGGAATAATGTCTTCCACGTTCTATCTCCATCCCGATGGTGTGTCTAGCATCGTGGAAGGCGTGTGAAGATATGTCTTCGTCAGATTTCGCAGGATTCAGTTAGTCTTGTCTTTAGTGGATCTGTTTGGATCCAGTCTTCGTTTGAGTGTTTATAGGTTTGATCCTTTGGGTCTATGACTTTCTTCATCGGCGATGGTTGCTGCTCTCGTGCGACGATCCTATGGGGTCTTAGCACGAAGACTTCCCCGACTGCCTACTACAACAAAGTTTACCCGGCTCTAGTGAGGCAGGTGCGATGATGGTGTCGCGCTTTCGGCTTGCTCCAGTGCTTGTAGTCGTCGCTAGGTGGTCCATTGACATGGTTGTTATTTTTACTACTTGTGTTGTTCCTTGTACTGCCATGATTGAAGATTAATAGATTGGACGTTTCTCGCAATTTTTTTACTCCGCGCAACGACTGCGACCCTTAAATATACTCGGCCACCCACCCGTGGAGTAAAAATTACTCACCCCATCTATCCTCCTCTTCAATTCCGCCGCCGCCCAACCCCCGCCAGCGCGCCCCAGCCCCATCCTCATCCATTTCGGTGCCGCACCGCCGTCGATTCGCCCATCCCTAGCGCGAAACCATGCCACCATGCACCCTGAGCCCGTGGCCCTTCCTCCCTCCACTCCGGTGGCTTCCACGACCTCCCACAACTTTCGTTGTCACCGCCATAGAGGAAATCCCATGACGTGTGAATTATATGGTGGGGGATGTAAGTTGCCGAGATCACCGACCAAGACACAAGGGAACAAATTTGGATTGGCTCCTTCCAGTCTGCATTGCATGTGGCACACATCATGTAGTCTGCCTCCACGGTGCCAACGCTAGACGCAACTTCCCCGATAGCCTGCCGCAGTTGGGGCCCGCAGACTCCTAGGTGGTCACCACACGGGGGATGCAGGAAGACTGGGAGGCCCATGAGCGCCTCGCGGCCGAGCAAGCTGGCGAGGCATACATGGCGGACCTCTGCTGCCTGTACACGGAGCACGTCGAGGCGGGGCACCGGCTATACGAGCAGGACCTGGTGACATCAAGCTTGTCTCTAGCGACTCCGACGCCGATGACGGAGGCAACGGAGTGGGTCAGGGCGGTGCCTGTGAGGAGAGCCATGGTGGTGGCGCCAGAGAAGACACGATGCTTATCGAATCGGACTGGGAGAAATTGGAGAATGAGTCTGATAGTGACTAATTTTATTTAGTTTTTATGCAGTCTAGTTTAAATTTTGATTAAGTTATGTAAAATATTTTGAATCTAATTTGATGTAGTAGTTTGAATCAAATTTGCACCAAATTTGTGTTGATTTTTTAGGGAATTAAGTATTGGGGATCGGTTAGAAACAACACCATAATTTGTAACATTATCCATATTGCGCTTGGGAAGTTTGCACATGACCTATGTTGTGCGAGCTCATGAGGTAAAGAACATTTGCAGCATGCCCCATGTTGCACTCAGGAGTTTGCAACATGACCCATATTGCACCCATGTTGCAAACACTATGTGAGATAAAACATCGTTTACAACATTACCCATGTTGCCCTCGAGAGGTTTGCAAAGTGACCCATGTTGTGCACTACGTGAGATAAAATGAGCTAGCACCATGACCCATGTTGCCACCAGAAGGTTTGCAACATGACCCATGTTGCGCATATGTTAGCTTGCTGGTAGCTTCAGCGACTAGCTTTGTGGCACTGGTTAGGCGACTTGTTGCAGCTTGCACGCGAACGGAGCAACATCACCCCCATGTGTAAGTTGCTTCAGATCTTTCTAGAATGAAGAATATCATTTGTTTCACCAGGGAGCACATGCTCCTCTCCTAGGTCCTATTTGAATTACCCACTACTTTATGTCTATAAACTCTTATTCCATTAATTAATCTGTCTAACAGGTACTTAATCGTTGTTGATCACACTAAAGACAAACACTTGATGGAGTGGAATACACTGAGGAATGCCTTCAGGGATAATGGAAGAATAGTTATGACAATGGACACTCATTCCGCAGCTAATAGATGTTGCAACCATCCTCGGGAAGAGGATAAATGTACCTTTGGTTATGTGTACAACAAGAAAAGTCTTGGAGAAGAAGATTCTAGAAAAGTAGCTCTCCTGGGAAGATGTACATCCAAGCTAGTGCTGGGTGCAGCAAAACTCCTGAAGAAATTGTTGGGGAACGTAGCAGAAATTCAAAAAAAAACTTCTACGTGTCACCAAGATCTATCTATGGAGAGACCAGCAACGAGTAGAAGGAGAGTGCATCTACATACCCTTGTAGATCGCTAAGCGGAAGCGTTCAAGTGAACGGGGTTGATGGAGTCGTACTCGTCGTGATTCAAATCACCGATGATCAAGTGCCGAACGCACGGCACCTCCGCGTTCAACACACGTACAGCCCGATGACGTCTCCCACGCCTTGATCCAGCAAGGAGAGAGGGAGATGTTGAGGAAGACTCCATCCAGCAGCAGCACAACGGCGTGGTGGTGGTAGATGAGTGTGGCAATCCAGCAGGGCTTCGCTAAGCACCACGGGAGAGGAGGAGTACTTGGGAGAGAGGAGAGGGCTGCAACCAAAGGCAGAGATCGAATCACGTGTATTCTCTTGTCCATGGGCAGCCCAATGCCTCAATATATATAGGGGGAGAGGGGGGCTGCGCCCCCTTTAGGGTTTCCCACCCCAAGGGGTGCGGCCAGCCTCCAGATGGCATCTGGGGTGGCGGCCAGGAGGGGGAGGAGAGGGAGGCGCAGGGAGCATGGGCCTTAGGGCCCATCTGCCCTAGGGTTTGCCCCCTCCCACTCTCCCCTGCGCCTTGGGCCCCTTGTGGGGGGCGCACCAGCCCACCTGGGGCTGGTTCCCTCCCACACATGGCCCATGCAGCCCTCTGGGGTAGGTGGCCCCACTTGGTGGACCCCCGGGACCCTCCCGGTGGTCCCGGTACTTTACCGATAAAACCCGAAACTTTTCCGGTGACCAAAACAGGACTTCCCATATATAAATCTTTACCTCCGGACCATTCCGGAACTCCTCGTGATGTCCGGGATCTCATCCGGGACTCCGAACAACATTCGGTAACCACATACAAGCTTCCTTTATAACCCTAGCGTCATCGAACCTTAAGTGTGTAGACCCTACGGGTTCGGGAGACATGCAGACATGACCGAGACATTCTCCGGTCAATAACCAACAGCGGGATCTGGATACCCATGATGGCTCCCACATGTTCCACGATGATCTCATCGGATGAACCACGATGTCAAGGACTTAATCAATCCCGTATACAATTCCCTTTGTCCAGCGGTATTTTACTTGCCCGAGATTCGATCGTCGGTATAGCGATACCTTGTTCAATCTCGTTGCCGGCAAGTCTCTTTACTCGTTCCGTAACACATCATCCCGTGATCAACTCCTTGGTCACATTGCGTATATGATGATGTCCTACCGAGTGGGCCCAGAGATACCTCTCCGCTTACACGGAGTGACAAATCCCAGTCTCGATTCGTGCCAACCCAACAGACACTTTCGGAGATACCTGTAATGCACCTTTATAGCCACCCAGTTACGTTGTGACGTTTGGTATACCCAAAGCACTCCTACGGTATCCGGGAGTTGCACAATCTCATGGTCTAAGGAAAAGATACTTGACATTAGAAAAGCTCTAGCAAACGAACTACACGATCTTTGTGCTATGCTTAGGATTGGGTCTTGTCCATCACATCATTCTCCTAATGATGTGATCCCGTTATCAACGACATCCAGTGTCCATAGCCAGGAAATCATGACTATCTGTTGATCACAACGAGCTAGTCAACTAGAGGCTCACTAGGGACATATTGTGGTCTATGTATTCACACGTGTATTACGATTTCCGGATAATACAGTTATAGCATGAATAAAAGACAATTATCATGAACAAGGAAATATAATAATAATACTTTTATTATTGCCTCTAGGGCATATTTCCAACAGTCTCCCACTTGCACTAGAGTCAATAATCTAGTTCACATCACCATGTGATTAACACTGACAGGTCACATCACCATGTGACCAACATCCAAAGAGTTTACTAGTGTCATTAAACTAGTTCACATCATCATGTGATTAAGACTCAATGAGTTCTTGGTTTGATCATGTTGCTTGTGAGAGAGGTTTTAGTCAACGGGTCTGAACCTTTCAGATCCGTGTGTGCTTTACAAATCTCTATGTCATCTCCTAGATGTAGCTACCACATTCTATTTGGAGCTATTCAAATAACTGTTCTACTTGGAGCTATACTAAAAGTTGCTCCATTATACGTATCCGGTATCTCTACTCAGAGCTATCCGGATAGGTGTTAAGCTTGCATCGTCGTAACCCTTTACGACGAACTCTTTTACCACCTCCATAATCGAGAAAATTCCTTAGTCCACTAGTTACTAAGGATAACTTTGACCGCTGTCCTGTGATCCATTCTTGGATCACTCTTGTACCCCTTGACTGACTCATGGCAAGGCACACTACAGGTGCGGTACACAGCCTAGCATACTGTAGAGAGCCTATGATAAAAGCATAGGGGACGACATTCGTCCTTTCTCTTTCTTCTGCCGTGGTCGAGCTTTAAGTCTTAACTTCATACCTTACAACTCAGCCAAGAACTCCTTCTTTGACTGATTCATCTTGAACACCTTCAAGATCATGTCAAGGTACGTGCTCATTTGAAAGTACTATTAAGCATTTTGATCTATCTTATAGATCTTGATGCTTATTGTTCAAGTAGCCTAATCCAGGTTTTCCATTGAAAAACAGTTTTCAAATAACCCTATATGCTTTCCAGAAATTCTACGTCATTTCTGATCAACAATGTGTCAACAACATATACTCATCAGAAATTCTATAGTGCTCCCACTCACTTCTTTGGAAATACAAGTTTCTCATAAACTTTGTATAAACCCAAAATCTTTGATCATCTTATCAAAGTGCACATTCCAACTCCGAGATGCTTACTCCAGTCCATGGAAGGATCGCTGGAGCTAGCATACCTTTTAGCATCCTTCGGATCGACAAAAACAACCTTTCCATACGAAGATTGGTAAGGAAACTCGTTTTGTCATCCATCTGCCAGATTTCATAAATACATCTAATGCTAACATGAATCCGACGAACTTAAGCATCGCTACGGATGAGAAAATCTCATCGTAGTCAACTCCTTGAACTTGTGAAAAACTCTTCGCCACAAGTCTTGCTTCATAGACGGTGACATTACCGTCCACGTCCGTCTTCTTCTTAAAGATCCATTTATCTTAATGGCTTGCCGATCATCGGGCAAGTCCACCAAAGTCCATGCTTTGTTCTGATACATGGATCCTATCTCGGATTTCAAGGCTTCTAACCATTTGTTGGAATTTGGGCCCACCGTCGCTTCTCCATAGCTCGTAGGTTCATTGTTGTCTAGCAACATGACCTTTAAGACAGGATCACCGTACCACTCCGAAGCAGTACGCGTCCTTGTCGTCCTACGAGGTTCAGTAGTGACTTGATCCGAAACTTCATGATCACTATCATAAGCTTCTACTTCAATTGGTGTAGGTGCCATAGGAACAACTTCCTATGCTCTGCTAGACACTAGTTGAAGTGACGGTTCAATAACCTTATCAAGTCTCCACCCTCCTCCCACTCAACTTTTCGAGAGAAACCTTTCCTCGAGAAAGGACCCGATTCAAGAAACAATCCATATTGCTTTCGGATCTGAATTAGGAGGTATACCCAACTGTTTTTGGGTGTCCTATGAAGATGCATTTTATCCGCTTTGGGTTCGAGCTTATCAACCTGAAACTTTTTCACATCGCAGCCCCAAACCTTTAAGAAACGACAACTTAGGTTTCTCTAAACCATAATTCATACGGTGTCATCTCAACGGAATTACGTGGTGCCCTATTTAAAGTGAATGTGGTTGTCTCTAATGCCTAACCCATGAACGATAGTGGTAATTCGATAAGAGACATCATGGTACGCACCATATCCAATAGGGTGCAACTATGATGTTCGGACATACCATCACACTATGGTGTTCAGGCGGTATTAATTATAAAACAATTCCCACAATGTCTTAATTGCGTGCCAAAACTCGTAACTCAGATATTCATCTCTATGATCATATCATAGACATTTTATCCTCTTGTCACAATGATCTTCTACTTCACTCTGAAATTACTTGAACCATTCAATAATTCAGACTTGCGTTTCATCAAGTAAATATACTCAACATCTACTCGAATCATTTGTGAAGTGAGAACATAACGATATTCACTGCATGCATCAGCACTCATTGGACTGCACACATCAAAATGTGTTACTTCCAACAAGTTGCTATCTTGTTCCATTTTACTGAAAAACAAGGCTTTCAGTCATCTTGCCCATGTGGTATAATTTGCATATCTCAAGTGATCCAAAATCAAGTGAGTCCAAACGATCCATCTGCATGGAGTTTCTTCATGCATATACACCAATAGACATGGTTCGCATGTCTCAAACTTTTAACAATGAGTGAGTCCAAAGATCCATCAACATGGAGCTTCTTCATGCGTTTTACACCATTATGACTTACATGGCAGTGCCACAAGTAAGTGGTACTATCATTACTATCTTATATCTTTTGGCATGAAAATGTGTATCACTACGATCGAGATTCAATAAACCATTCATTTAGGTGCAAGACCATCGAAGGTATTATTCAAATAAACAGAGTAACCATTATTCTCCTTAAATGAATAACCGTATTGCGATAGACATAATCCAATCATGTCTATGCTCAATGCAAACACCAAATCTCGATGGTAGAGGGAGCGTGCGATGCTTGATCACATCAACCTTGGAAACACTTCCAACACATATGTCAGCTCACCTTTAGCTAGTCTCCGTTTATTCCGAAGCTTTTATTTCGAGTTACTAACACTTAGCAACCGAACCGGTATCTAACACCCTGGTGCTACTAGGAGTACTAGTGAAGTACACATTAACATAATGTATATCCAATATACTTCTATCGACCTTGCCAGCCTTCTCATCTACCAAGTATCTAGGGTAATTCTGCTCCAGTGGTTGTTCCCCTTATTATAGGAGCACTTAGTCTCGGGTTTGGGTTCAACTTTGGGTTTCTTCACTAGAGCAGCAGCTGATTTGCCGTTTCATGAAGTATCCCTTCTTGCCCTTGCCCTTCTTGAAACTAGTAGTTTCACCAACCATCAACAATTGATGCTCCTTCTTGATTTCTACTTTCGCGGTGTCAAACATCGTGAATACCTCAAGGATCATCATATCTATCCCTGATATGTTATAGTTCATCACAAAGCTCTAGCAGCTTGGTGGCAATGACTTTGGAGAAACATCACTATCTCATATGGAAGATCAACTCCCACTCGATTCAAGTGATTGTTGCACTCAGACAATCTGAGCACAAGCTCAACGATTGAGCTTTCCTCCTTAGTCTGCAGGCTAAGAAAATTGTCGGAGGTCTTATACCTCTTGACGTGGGCACGAGCCTGAAATCTCAATTTCAGCCCTCAAAACATCTCATATGTTCCGCGATGTTTCAAAAAACATCTTTGGTGCCTCTACTTAAGCCATTTAACTGAACTATCACGTAGTTATCAAAACGTGTATGTCTGATGTTCGCAACATCCACAAACGACGTTTGGGGTTCAGCACACCGAGCGGTGCATTAAGGACATAAGCTTTCTACTGTCCGCATAATTGCTACTATCAACTTTCAACTATATTTTCTCTAGGAACATATCTAAACAGTAGAACTACAGCGCGAGCTTACGACATAATTTGCAAAAGGTCTTTTGACTATGTTCAAGATAATTAAGTTCATCTTATGAACTCCCACTCAGATAGACATCCCTTTGGTCATCTGAGTGATTACATGATCCGAGTCAACTAGGCCGTGTCCGATCATCACGTGAGACGGACTAGCCAACGTCGGTGAACATCTTCATGTTGATCGTATCTACTATACGACTCATGCTCAACCTTTCGGTCTCCGTGTTCCGAGGCCATGTCTGTACATGCTAGGCTCGTCAAGTTAACGCTAAGTGTTTTCGCTGTGTAAATCTGTCTTACACCCGTTGTATGTGAACGTAAGAATCCATCACACCCGATCATCATGTGGTGCTTAGAAGCGACGAACTGTAGCAACGGTGCACAGTTAGGGGAGAACACTTCTTGAAATTTTGTAAGGGATCACCTTATTTACTACCGTCGTCCTAAGTAAACAAGATGCATAAACATGATAAACATCACATGCAATCAAATAGTAACATGATATGGCCAATATCATTTTGCTCCTTTTGATCTCCATCTTCGGGGCTCCATGATCATCATCGTCACCGGCATGACACCATGATCTCCATCATCATGATCTCCATCATCGTGTCTCCATGAAGCCGTCTCGCCAACTTATTACTTCTACTACTATGGCTACCGGTTAGCAATAAAGTAAAGTAATTATATGGTGTTGTTCAATGACACGCAGGTCATACAATAAATTAAGACAACTCCTATGGCTCCTGCCGGTTGTCATACTCATCGACATGCAAGTCGTGAATCCTATTACAAGAACATGATCAATCTCATACAACACATATCATTCATCACATTCTTGTTGGCCATATCACATCACATAGCATACCCTGCAAAAACAAGTTAGACGTCCTCTAATTGTTGTTTGCATGTTTTACGTGGCTGCTATGGGTTTCTAGCAAGAACGTTTCTTACCTACGCAAAACCACAACGTGATATGTCAATTGCTATTTACCCTTCATAAGGACCCTTTTCATCGAATCCGTTCCGACTAAAGTGGGAGAGACTGGCACCCGCTAGCCACCTTATGCACCAAGTGCATGTCAATCGGTGGAACCTGTCTCACGTAAGAGTACGTGTAAGGTCGGTCCGGGCCGCTTCATCCCACAATACCGTCGAAACAAGATTGGACTAGTAACGGTAAGCATATTGAACAACATCAACGCCCACAACTACTTTGTGTTCTACTCGTGCAAAGAATCTATGCAATAGACCTGGCTCTGATACCACTGTTGGGGAACGTAGCAGAAATTCAAAAAAATTTCCTACGTGTCACCAAGATCTATCTATGGAGAGACCAGCAACGAGTAGAAGGAGAGTGCATCTACATACCCTTGTAGATCGCTAAGCGGAAGCGTTCAAGTGAACGGGGTTGATGGAGTCGTACTCGTCGTGATTCAAATCACCGATGATCAAGTGCCGAACGCACGGCACCTCCGCGTTCAACACACGTACAACCCGATGACGTCTCCCACGCCTTGATCCAGCAAGGAGAGAGGGAGATGTTGAGGAAGACTCCATCCAGCAGCAGCACAACGGCGTGGTGGTGGTAGATGAGTGTGGCAATCCAGCAGGGCTTCGCTAAGCACCACGGGAGAGGAGGAGTACTTGGGAGAGAGGAGAGGGCTGCAACCAAAGGCAGAGATCGAATCACGTGTATTCTCTTGTCCATGGGCAGCCCAATGCCTCAATATATATAGGGGGAGAGGGGGGCTGCGCCCCCTTTAGGGTTTCCCACCCCAAGGGGTGCGGCCAGCCTCCAGATGGCATCTGGGGTGGCGGCCAGGAGGGGGAGGAGAGGGAGGCGCAGGGAGCATGGGCCTTAGGGCCCATCTGCCCTAGGGTTTGCCCCCTCCCACTCTCCCCTGCGCCTTGGGCCCCTTGTGGGGGGCGCACCAGCCCACCTGGGGCTGGTTCCCTCCCACACATGGCCCATGCAGCCCTCTGGGGTAGGTGGCCCCACTTGGTGGACCCCCGGGACCCTCCCGGTGGTCCCAGTACTTTACCGATAAAACCCGAAACTTTTCCGGTGACCAAAACAGGACTTCCCATATATAAATCTTTACCTCCGGACCATTCCGGAACTCCTCGTGATGTCCGGGATCTCATCCGGGACTCCGAACAACATTCGGTAACCACATACAAGCTTCCTTTATAACCCTAGCGTCATCGAACCTTAAGTGTGTAGACCCTACGGGTTCGGGAGACATGCAGACATGACCGAGACGTTCTCCAATCAATAACCAACCGCGGGATCTGGATACCCATGATGGCTCCCACATGTTCCACGATGATCTCATCGGATGAACCACGATGTCAAGGACTTAATCAATCCCGTATACAATTCCCTTTGTCCAGCGGTATTTTACTTGCCCGAGATTCGATCGTCGGTATACCGATACCTTGTTCAATCTCGTTGCCGGCAAGTCTCTTTACTCGTTCCGTAACACATCATCCCGTGATCAACTCCTTGGTCACATTGCGTATATGATGATGTCCTACCGAGTGGGCCCAGAGATACCTCTCCGCTTACACGGAGTGACAAATCCCAGTCTCGATTCGTGCCAACCCAACAGACACTTTCGGAGATACCTGTAATGCACCTTTATAGCCACCCAGTTACGTTGTGATGTTTGGTATACCCAAAGCACTCCTACGGTATCCGGAAGTTGCACAATCTCATGGTCTAAGGAAAAGATGCTTGACATTAGAAAAGCTCTAGCAAACGAACTGCACGATCTTTGTGCTATGCTTAAGATTGGGTCTTGTCCATCACATCATTCTCCTAATGATGTGATCCCGTTATCAACGACATCCAGTGTCCATAGCCAGGAAATCATGACTATCTGTTGATCACAACGAGCTAGTCAACTAGAGGCTCACTAGGGACATATTGTGGTCTATGTATTCACACGTGTATTACGATTTCCGGATAATACAGTTATAGCATGAATAAAAGACAATTATCATGAACAAGGAAATATAATAATAATACTTTTATTATTGCCTCTAGGGCATAGTTCCAACAGAAATGTGGTGGTCTTCCGCTTGCTCTTTATAGTGTGGCCTGCCAACTGAGCTGTGAAAATGTACTCACGGGTAAATTCTGCAACAAATTGTGCAACGAGCTAGGTACTTATCTGGAACGTGAAGACGATGAGCCTAACTTTGCAAGGCTTCGAGGTGTGCTCAGAGAAAATTACACCAGTCTGTCTGATTACACTGTCAGAACCTGCTTGCTGTATCTAGGTATATTCCCAATTGATCGCCCCTTCAAGAAAAATGTCATAATTAGGCGATGGTTGGCTGAAGGATATGCACGCCATCATCAAGGCCGGCACCAAACTGCAGCTAATGAAAACTTAAAGACACTTATCAACAGAAGCATCATTCTGCCTGTTGTTCCATTCAGCAATGCCATAGGAAAGACGTGCAAAGCTCATGGTATCATGCACGCGTTCACGTTGCACAAGTCCATGTCTAAGAAATTCTTCATGCCCTTTGTTGCTCAGCAAAACAAAAAAAGTCCGGCACTTCTTTATCCATGATAGCAACGGCATAAATTCCAGAACCATGCCTGACATGGATTAATCTCGTGCTCCATCTCCGACAGTCCTGAGGAAAAATGCATGGGATGCTATTTCCAGTTTCAGCCGGTACAGACATACACGAGTGCTGGACCTGGAAGGGTGCATTGATGTGAAAGATTGTCATCTCAAAGATATATGCAAGCTATGGAATCTGAGATATCTAAGCCTTGGGCCCAATATCACCATGATTCCTAAAGAAATTGCACAACTAAAGTTGTTGGAGACACTTGATGCAAGCAAGACAATGGTGAATGTCCTGCCAGTGGAAGCTATTGAACTACCCTGTTTGATTCATCTAATTGGAAAATTTAAGCTTCAAGTCCCAGTCAAGACAGAGAGACTACCAAAAGAATGTATGTTGGAGACCATCGCGGGATTCGTTCCCGACAAGGGTCGGGGATTTATGCAACTTATGGACCATATGAAAAAGTTGAACAAAGTCAAGATATGGTGTGAGTGTAAGGAAACTGAACAAGATCAGGCCGGCATGAATGATAACATTTCTAAGGCCATCCGAAAGTACATTGAAACTCCTATGGGTGAAGACAACGTCCGCTCCCCGTCCCTTTACTTCCAAGGGTTGCCCCAAGGTTCCCTTTCTGCTCTAGATCAAATATGTCAACACTACTGTTTGAGAGCAGAACATGTATGTCATCTTAGCTCACTGACCAGAAAAGCACCGTCGTTTCTCCCAACGGTTCCTTTGCTTTCACGCGTTGGATGCCGCGTCGTCCCTAACCACTGTCATAAACTATTTGCGCGTCCAAATCTCAATCAGGATGGAGCCGCCCCAGACAGGACAAGCAGCTGCTGCTAGGTGCTTACCGCAGGGTGGGGTATGTTTTCACGCGCTAATAAGCAGGAATCTTGCATAAACGACGAACGGCTATTGCTTAATTAAGTTATCGGCTTTGTTACTTTTATGCGAGGCCTCGTCAGCCTGCCTTGGCAGACACATCTGTCTGCAGTACACTTGTCGACATTTGAAGACTTTGAGATCATTTAGTGCATAGAGCACGTTAGCGTAAAAATTGTTTATGTATATCCAATACCATGTTCAATGCAACAATATCTTGCAAAAATTCTTAAGCCCATAAAACTGTTTCAGACGCTTCTGTTTGAAATGTGTTCATGTATTGGTGTAACAGATAGAAAAAATAGGAAAAAGAAAGAAGATATAAAAGAAAGTGACAAAAATAGAAAAGTTATAAAGTTAAAACTACAAATGAGCTCAGTGCGTTGTATGTTTGTGAGGAACATTTCTCCCTAGGTCGAAGCTTGCACGAGCAAAAAATGAATGACAAAAACAAAGTGCTAGCTAGCGGTAGCACCGAAGATTACGGCATCTCTAACCGATCACCAATACACGGCTAGAGGATGATAAATTTAATTTTCCTCCTCTAACCAACAACTGACGGAACCCCAAAAATCTTTAGTGGAGTAAAAAAATTACTGCACGAGCCCATAATCTCTTTCGTCCTCTATAAGAAATGCCCCTTCTCCTCCCGTCGGTGCCGGAGCCGATCTGCCCCATCTCCGATGGCCTCTGGCCATGGAAGTGCAGAGGATCTCAGCCCCTGCCAGCAAGAGGGGCCACGTTCTCGTTCATGTTAGTTTCAACGTTTTGGTTGGGGCTGTGAGACGGCGGCAATGTCTCTTAGTAGGAATAATGTCTCGCACGTTCTATCTCCAACCCAATGGTGCGTCGCATCGTCGGAGGGCGTGTGAAGATATGTCTCCGTCAGATCTTGCAGGATTCGATCGGTGCTGGTTTTCAGTGGATTTGTTTGGATCCAGTCTTCATTTGAGTGTTTACAGGTTTGATCCTTCGGGTCTATGACTTTTTTCATCAGCGATGGTTGCTGCTCTCGTGCGCTGATCCTATGGGGTCATAGCATGAAGACTTCCCGACTGCCTACTATAGCAAGGTTTGCCCGGCTCTAGTGAGGGAGGGGCGATGATGGCGTCGCGCATTCGGTTTGCTCCAGTGCTTGTAGTCATCGCTAGGTGGTCCATTAATATTGTTGTAATTTTTATTACTTATGTTGTTCATTGTACTGCTATGATTGAAGACTAATAGATTGGAAGTTTCTCGCAAAATTTTATACTCCGCGCAATGGCTGCGACCCTTAAATATACTCGGCCACCCACGCGCGGAGTAAAAATTCCCCACCCCATCTATCCTCCTCTTCAATTCCGCCGCCGCCCAACCCCCGCCAGCGCGCCCTAGCCCCATTCCCATCCATTCCAGTGCCGCACCGCCGTCGACCGTCGATAATGGTCAGATCCAGTCGCCCATCCCCAGCGTGAAACCATGCCGCCACAGAGGATATATATTTAAGACCCAGGGTGAAGAATCACTTATTCCTCACCCTAGTCGATCGACGTTTCCTACCAGGCCATCGTTTTACGTTTGGGAAAAAAGGCCAGCGGTTCCAGGTTGTAAAATTGCAATGGGATGCAAGTAATTTTACGTTTATGCATTGACTCGAATATACCTTGCCGGTCCTTTTTCTGAAAAAAAAAAAGAGCTGCGCCTCCGAACGGGTTGTGAGTATCGGCAGCGAGCAGCACGCAAGAGACGACAGCGTGGTGCTCAGCGATTTGGATCTGAGTGAAGTCATCGGTTGGCTGGCTGCCGGGGCGGCGTGCTACTCGGCGGCGTGGTCTCGATGTTGTGGTGGTCGCCGGGCAGTTGGGGCGGCGTGGTGTGCGGCGTCTGCCTAGGTCTTGGGCGGCGTCATGCGGGTCGTCGCGGCGGAGCTGTGGCGAGTGATTGTGGCGGCGCTCAAGTGTGTGTCCGTGCTTGTGCTGCTACGTGAAGACGTTGCCTGCCGTTTGGATTGAATTTTGGTTGGGTGTGAGTGCACGGGTTGAGGTGAGCAACCGACTCTATCTCTGTTCCAAATTTCCAATCTACGTACATACACCTACGTTTCACTTTGCCATGCTCTTCCTAAATTGCTTTCTCTTCCCAAATCGCTAGTTTGGCCTGAGGATTATTTTCTGGTTTGCTAAAAAAAGAGAGGCAGAGCAATCTGCCAGAATAGGTTTACGTAGAGCTCCTGAGTCCTGTGCTTTGATGAGCTCTCCTCCTCTTTTTTTATCTGTAATTGTAGTTCAGCAGTGTTTTCTCTCAATCATTATAACTTGTTATTTTGAGAAGTGACTCTGTTGTGGAGATAACTTCACATAACTCTGTTGCTTTCTAGTCAACTGAAAAGACATGCTGTTCAATGTTCCTCTTGAGATCATTGCAATAGCTAGGAGTTCTGATGCGATGTTTCCTTTTATTTCTTAGGTTCCTGTTACTATTTTTCTATTTGATCGTTGTTACTTGGTGCGTGTGTTGGGTGTCTTTCCTAGGTTATTAGCTGTGTTTTCCTACGCGGGGATTTTTGCAGCTCGATTGCACTTGGTATGTTATCTTCAGGAGTTCCTTTAAGAACCGGCACCCAGTGAACTATCTTTGCTTCTTATGACGCAAGGCTTGAGCCTCTTTTGTCGAAAGATGTTATTTAGACTTTACTGTGTAAGCTTACCTATGTTTTCATTCTTGCATTTAAGACTCTGTAACTCCATTAAGACTCCATTTTCTTAGGAACGATGTCGTTGCGATGCTTCCATATGCACCAGCAAAAGAGCTTGAAGAACGTTGACTGCGGGTGAGCGACATCTCACAGATTGCGGGCAGAGGCCACTACTGAAGGTGGCTGGAACCACAACGTGGCCCCGAAATCAACCAATAACGGGGAGACAAAGAAGAGGTGACTCGCCAATAACAGTGTGGCGGACTGGGCAGGCAACTATTACACGCTCAAAAATTGAGGTTTAGAGCAATGAAAAAGGTGATTTTGTTCCTGAATCGTGCTTAACATTTATTTAGCAATCAAGCACTAACAGCCCGGTTTGAGATGTGCTTCTTGTTGGTTCATGTAGACATGACAACAAAGGCCTGATAAAGAAAAATTGAAAAAAATACGGTAGATTGGTTTGATTGTTCTCGTGTAGACCAAAATTAGCGAGCAAAAGAAATTGGATTTTGGTTCCAACTGTACAACAGCTCTAAAAGGCATAGAGTCAACCAGTCAGGCTTTGACCAGATGTCGAACATCTTCAGAACCTTGATTGCTGATCCTACAGACCTAAACTCTATTCTGGCAAGTTATAATTAGTTGTAGGAGGGTATGCAGATTGAATTTGCTATATTGCAGTCTGGACTACAAGCTACAATGTTTTGATAACCATGGTCTGGATGTAGATAATTTTGAGAAAGCATACTTCTTCCTGTGTGCATTTAGGCTTTATGGGATTAATCTCTCTATCATCAGTTCTTCTACTATTTGGTTGAACCCTCTAAGATAATTCCACTTCCAGTAATTTATCAAATCCATCCCATGGGAGAAGATTTGTCCTTGGTTCAGTCAAATCTCCTATAGTTTCTTTAAATCTACCTGCCTTGTAGTTGTAAGTACTCTACTATCTTTTCAGTAACATTCTGACTTATATATGAGAATTATGAGAATTATGTAGTTGTAACTAAGCTTCTATCTTACCACATGGTCCAATTTATTTCCAGTTGTTGCCACCTTCCCTGGATACATCACACCCTATATAGTATGCTCCTAGCATGCTTTGTGTTTTTAGATCAAACTGTTCATCTGCAACAAATTGAAGTGTTGGTATGGAAATAAAATTATTTAGAAAGAGATGAACTATCTGCTCATTTTCTACCATCTAAACTACTATAGCAAGTGGTACATGCCAGCGAACAAATAGTTTATACCCTACTTCAGTGTGGGGCACTATTTTGCTATTCTGTGAAGCACCTGCTATTATTTTCGTTCAAAGCATTCATAATTTGGGTTTCTTCAAGGGCTCTGGAAAAAACATATTTTTGATAAATATTGTGCGATGCATCCTTCTGCGCACCTAATCGCCTATTTAGAAAAAGAAATAAAAGTAGATGCATTCGCGTGTACTTTGGAGTGTGCATAGATGGCAAAATAGTTGTACCCTTGCTTTCTACTAATAGTTTTATTTACACTGTAGGTAGTTCACTGTATAAGTTTCCTGATAACTGTAGGCTGATATTAATATTTATTTTTTGGAAAGAACGAAATATCAGGATCTTTGACATTGCAGAATTATGCTGACACGGTGTTTGAGGGTATCATTGATGAGTTTCAATCTTGGAGAGGTGCAGACTGCTTGTCTTCTTTCTGAATCATGTTCCTGTTGTTTTCTCCCTGTTGGGAGTGTATAGAGTTCTCCCTGGTGGGCTGTGTTATCAACGTGTTATCTTAGTCCATGTATAGATTCCAGTTCTGTTTTCTTGAGAGCTGGCCCTGTAAATTCTAGCTCTGTTTACCGAAAAAGGGTTTTTCCCCGCTTTGTATTCCAAAGCAAACCACCATTGACACATCGTAATGCTGGGGCGAGCAGCACATCAAGCCCAAAGAAAGAGAAGAAGAAAGGAAGAAAAACCTAAAACACGGCAAAGATACAAGATACCAAAGGAGCCACTAACAAAACCCGAATGCACCAAGCACATGCTTGAACATCAAAGCCCTCGGCCAACAGGAGCCAACACACGCCGCGGCTGAGCCGAGGTAGATCCCGTTGCAGGAGGATTGTCACGCTCCGTCATCCCCCTTGAGCTAAGCCAGCCGGTCCGCCATCCGTCTCTACCTCCGAAGAGAGCCCCCTGCCCTCTAGTCCTGGATCAGAGGACACTACGCCGTCGACAGGCAGAGTCGCTCACCCCTGAGCTCGCATGACCAGGACCAACAGGTTGCCGGGAGGGGACGACAAACACAACTACCGCACCAGGCAGCCGCACCACTGAGCATCGCCAACGCCGCACGCCGGCGCCAACTTCAACCGCAAGTGGCCGAGCATGGACACCACTAACGATATCCGGCAGCCACCCCTCGTGCCACGGCCTCGACCACCACTCCGCCACACCAAGATGGTGTCTTCAAGAAGAAAAACAATGCCGGAGCGCCGTCACCACCCAATCCGGAGATTTGGGGCTTTCACCCGGGACGAGGAAGGGAGGGCGAGGGGGGGGGGGGATTACGAAGCCGCCTTCAAGAAGGGGAACGACGCCGGAGCGCCGCCGGCAACGTGGCCGCACCGAACAACCAAGGGGTTTCCCCCAATCCATCCCCCGAGAGGAAGCACCATCGCCAGATCTGCTCCAAGGGCAAACGGGGAAGCCCCAGGAGCCAGCCACGCTCGCCGCCGATCCGCCGAATGCGGCCAGGAGCGGCGCTCCCCGCATCTGCATCAGCCACCTGCCGAAGGGGGGCCGACGCGCTCCACCAGTGGCCGCCGCCACCACGCCAGGCGCAACCGCGTGGAACAGAGCACACCGAGCCCAACCCGCCGCCGCCAGGCACCGGCCCCGCCACCGCCGCCCGCCGCCGCGCCGTCACGCCCTCGGCCAGCGCCACGCCACCGCCCGCTGACCCCGACCCGTGTCGGCCCAAGCGAGCAGGGGAAGGAAGGCCCCGCCGCCGCCGAGGCTGACCGGGCTTCGCCCGTCAGCGCGAGCCGGCGGCGGCGAGGGAGGAGTCGAGGAGGAGGGGGGCCTGCGACCGGCGGCTAGGGTTTCCCCTCTGCGTCGCTCGCGGGAGCGACCGGGAGGGGAGGGAAGGGGGTCGGGGGGCCGCAGGATCGGTCGTCTCTAGCTCTGTTTTCCAAGAGCTGATACGTAAAGTTTTCCCTATTTAAATAAATTTCATCCTCAGGCCCTTCAAGATACTCCCCAGACTAAAATGCGATGGTGTGTTTATACGATAACAATAAGGCTTTCTTAGGAATGTAAGTTTTGGGGACATTCCTACCGTCGGAAAGTCACCCTTCAAATAAAAGTATTATCTATAATCAGGGAAGAATTTCCAGAAATGGTGCTTCCAAAATAATTCCGACTGATCTCCACTACATCAAATCCATGGTGCCTCATGGATTTGTCTTGATAAAAATGTAGAGCGAAAAGGAGAGAAAAATTGTATGCATCACTATCTCATTGTTTCTCTCGGAGCAGAAAAGATATTTTCAAAGAAACTGAGTGGCATGTGATGCAGCTCGTGCACATAGATGTAGTTTCATGCGTGAGATAAATTTACTTTGTGAGCCTATTGTTTCTTACGGTAGTGGTTCTTCTACACGGGCTGAGGAGGCGCCATAACTTTTAGCATGCGTGAGGTTAATTTACTTCACAAGCTTTGTTTCTTACAGCGACGCAATAATAGTTTCTCACAGCATGCATGATGTAAGATTACCTCGCTCCCATTTATACGGTGGAGGAATGGTTTCCTTCCTCCCCATATAGTAATCTTACCGCGTGGGGGTGGGAATTCCTCACCTGGGTGACGAATAGCGCGACCTCATAGAGGCGCGCGCGAGCAACTCCCGAGATCCGGAACTCGCTAAGAAAAAAAAGAAAAAGAAAAAAGACCTTCCCACGCCTTACTCTAACCTCCCGCCCGTTAGTACTGTCCCCACCTCCCTCCCCACGCACCAGTCACCGCCGCCGCCACCACCCTCCCGGCCTCCCCTGGCAGCAAGCTCTGCCGCCCCCAACCTCCCTCCCCGGTAGAAGCTCCGTCGCCCCCTCCTCCTTCCCTGGCAGAAGCGCCGCCGCCCCCAACCTCCCT
>NW_021177018.1:57004-64147 GCF_002162155.2 Triticum dicoccoides
CTCCGCCGACCTCCTCCTGGGATCCTCCGCCATCCTCCTCCCGCCCAAACTCGATCATGCGCGCCACCCCCTCTACCTACAGCTCGCTGCCGGCCTCCCCCTACTTCCACTGGGCGGCGACCTCTCTCCATTGGATCCACCGCGACGATATCCTCCTTCCCCCTGGATCCACGACAGCGGCGGGGGCCTCCCTCCCCCTAGATTCACGGTATCGACGACGGCCTCCCTCCCCCTCGATCCAACGCGGCGGCAACCTCCCTTTGATCCATGGCAGTGGCGGCCTCCCACACCCTGGATCCACGGCAGCTGCTCGCAAACCACATGCCATCAATCTCATGTGCGCCGCCGTCCAGCCATCGATAGCTGCTGTCCTGGCTGCAGAGTATAATGTTCCAAACGCAAATTTTTGTGGATTCTGGACCACGAGAACTCTTTATTTTAATCTGTATCTTTTTACCAGTAATAGGAATTGTTATTTATCCAGATTTTGTTCTCTCCCTATCCGTTGACAAGGTAGAGGCTCTCTTATCCAATTATTATCCTAAATAGGTTTTTTACTCGTATGCTCTATTAATGCAGAAATAAGTAAAAAAAGTATAATTAGATCTATCTCGAATTTTTGAGAACCCTTTGAGAAGGCGTTCAAGGGGTTCTCAAATAAAACATAAAAGTAAAAACCTCCCTTCCACTGCTCCAATCTGGCGACCGCTGCTACGCCATTCACCCCAAACGCCTTCGCTCCTCCATCTCGGCTGCCATCCCGACTAAAGCTGGAGATTTTCTTCAATATTTAACCTTCGATCAGTGCTTCTATGTGTGTGTAACTGGTGACTGTAGAAATTTCAATTTACATAGAACTCATAAAAAGGTTCGAAAATATCGATGATAGAAGTTCATGTATATGAAGGTTTGATGCTTCGCAAGTTGTTTGTATATACAGGAGCACACAGAAATCATGTTGTGCCATATTATTTAGTAGCAGTTCAACAAGAAAACCTGCAGAAGTTCTATTAGTATAGTTCCAGCAGAAAAACACACTATTAGTATGGTTCCTGCAAAGTGTTACTGGTGTCCGTAAGAGCATGATATGTTTTCTCTTTTCTCTTTCTAGTTTGTTTGTGTATATAAAGGATGAATAGTATAATTATAATATAAAACACACTAGGAAAGAACGCATAAAAATTCAGGTAGTCCGAGACTTATTGTTAAAGAAGTTCATGTATAAATGGCTCTAAGTTGAGCACCTAAAACAAATAGGCTTTCCCGAATAAAGGGTTGAGTTCTTAAAAAAATCACAATGCAAGAAACTTAGATTTTTCCGTTAGTAAATAATAAAAGAAAGTTCAAAAACTAAAAATAACAATGCTTTCAAAGTTTATAATAAAAAGGAATTTTCCCTATTTTTTCATAGAAACCTAGAAGTTGAAATGATTGAGGGAAAACGTGTTTTAGTATGTTGGTTTCATTTCACAAAACTACAAAACGCAGAGAAGCCCCGAGCAAGTTCAAAAACTACGACAGAAAGATGTCCAAAAAAACCAAGTAGTTAAAATTTAAATAACAAAAAAGTTTCAAAAAAGGATTGTAAAAAAAGAACTTTCCTCATTTCCAAAAAATCCCTAGAAGTTCAAACTGAAATAACGGGGTGGTTCAATGTCTATAACAAAATAGGATTTTGTCGCTGCAAAAACATTACAACACGAAGAAGTACAAAATTTTAAAAATGAAGAAGTCCGGTGTTTATAAAAAACACTTAGATTTACCTCGTTATTAAAAGATCAAGAAGTTCAAAATACAAAAAAGCAGTAGTACAATGTATACAAAAACCTCTCCTTGTTACTAGGAAAAATAAAAGTATGTGGTGCAATCTTAAAAAAAGTTTGATGTTTACTTTTTTCTATGAATAAAACTTAGAAATTCAAATTTTAGAAAAGGTAGCGGTTCAATTTTTTTATAAAAAATGCATTTAACACAATTCTAAAAATATATAGAAGTTCTAATTGAAATAACCGTGCAGTTCGATGTTTATATAAAACTCGAATATTTCGAGTTACTAAAGAAAAAAGTAAAAGTTCAAATTAAAAAAAAAGAAGTTCAATTTTTACAAACGAAGAAGACAACCCTCGCCCATCAAAAAAGTTAACTCTGGAAGTTTGAATTTAAATAGAATGGATAGAACAAAGAAATCTTTGTGGGTGTACAGTATTTCTCCCCATGGATTCCGTTATTGAAAAAAGATAATAAAAAAGTCCAAATTTAAAAAAGAATAATTCAATGTTTGTGACAGGAAAAAAAATTCCACGTTTATAGAAAAACTGTAAGAAGGTCAAATTGAAAATATGAGAGGAGTTCAACAAATTCAAGAACTTCAAATTTCAAAAATCTAAGTTGTTCAACTTAAATTGGGAGAGCAATTAGAAGGTTATACAAAAAGAGATTTATCACACGCCTAAAAATTAAGAAGTCAAAGGTTTAATTTTTTAAACAAGAGAAGTTCGAACATTAGAACAAAATTGGATTGATCAAGTTTCTTAAAAAATCAAGAAGTTCAAATTTAAAAATTGGAGCAGTTCAATTTTTAGAAAAAAAATCAAGAAGTTCAAATTCAAAAAAAAATGAGTAGTTCGGTACATACAAAAAACCTCAAATTCCTATTATTTCTAGGCAAAATAAAAGTAGGAAGGAAATTTCAAAAAAAGTTTTCTAATGTTTACTTTTCCTTTCCTATGAATAAAACTAAGAAGTTCAAATTAAAAAATCTTACAAGTTCGGAATATACAGAAAAACCCTAGTATTTACATGCATGATCAATTTGATGAGTGCTTTAGGAGTTAGGGCAAAAACAAAGAGCAGTTCAAAGTGATATCACCCAGAAGTTCACGTACTACATGATGTGTGTTTCATATGAGAAAGAACAAATAAAAAGGCAAAGTCTATAAGTTCGGACCTAGAAGTTCAGGTGTTGTGCCTAGGAAAGTTCAAGAATTCTTTTGAGAGAGGTTCACCATGTATTTACATGTTCAAAACACAAAAAGATGTTCTTTTTGGTGTTTCGAAATAATTCTCTCAATCCATTGTAATTTGAAACAAAATGCTCTGCATGAAAAAAGTTCCTCCTATTTAACAACTTTTCAATGCTCTGCAGAGAAGTTCAGAGATTATAGAAACCTAGGATTTACATGCTTAATTTTGATAAGTCTTTAGGAGTTAGGGAAAAAAAGCAGAGATCAGTTCAAATAGACAACAGCCAAAAGATCACGTACTACATGGTGTGTGTTTCATATGAGAAAAAGTCATATAAAAATGCAAAGTCCAAAAAAGTTGTTGCTAGAAGTTCAAGTCCTCGACCGGAGAAAGTTCAGAAATTCTTTTGAGAGAGGTTGAACCAAAATATGTGAGAGAAGTTCAAGGCGAAAACGACAGGAAGTTCAAGTATTGCAAGGAATGCATTTCAGGTGAGAATAAAAGTATAGAAAAATAAAAGCTTAAAAAGTTTGTTGAAAGAAGTTCAAGTGCTGTATCCGGGAAAGTTAAAAAATTCTTGCGAGAGAGGTTCGCCTTTGGTTATGTGTACAACATGAAAAGTCTTGGAGAAGAAGATTATTGAAAAATAGCTCTCCAGGGAAGATGTACACCCGAGTTAGTTCTGGGTGCAGCAAAACTCCTGAAGAAATGTGGCGGTCTTCCGCTTGCTCTTTATAGTATGGCCTGCCAACCAAGCTGTGAAAATGTACTCACTGGTAAATTCTCCATCAAATTGTGCAACAAGCTGGGTACGTATCTGGAACGCGAAGACAATGAGCCTTACTTTGCAAGGCTTCGAGGTGTGCTTAGAGAAAATTGTACCAGTCTGTCTGATTACACTATCAGAACGTGCTTGTTGTATCTAGGTAAATTCCCAATTTATCGCCCCTTCAAGAAAAATGTCATAATTAGGTGATGGTTGGCTGAAGGATGTGCACACCATCACCAAGGCCGGCACCAAATTGCAGCTAATGAAAACTTCAAGACACTTATCAACATAAGCATCATTCTGCCTGCTGTTCCAACCAGTAATGCCATAGGAAAGACGTGCAAAGCTCATGGTATCATGCACGCATTCACGTTGCACAAGTCCATGTCTAAGAAATTCATCATGCATGCCCTTTGGTGCTCAGCAAAAAAAAGTTCGTCACTTCTTTATCCACGATAGCGATGCCATAAATTCCAGAACCATGCCTGATATTGATTTATCTCGTGTTCGATCTCTGACAGTCATAAGAAATGCATGGGATGCTATTTCCAATTTTAGCCAGTACAAACTTACACGAGTGCTGGACCTGGAAGGGTGCATTGATGTGAAAGATTGTCATCTCAAAGATATATGCAAGCTATGGAATCTGACATATCTAAGCCTTGGGCCCAATATCACCATGATTCCTAAAGAAATTGCACAACTAAAGTTGTTGGAGACACTTGATGCAAGCAAGGCAAGGGTGAATGTCCTGCGAGTGGAAGCTATTGAACTACCCTGTTTGATTCATCTAATTGGAAAATTTAAGCTTCAAGACCCAGTCAAGACATAGAGACTACCAAAAGAATGTATGTTGGAGACCGTCGCAGGATTCGTTCCCGA
Organism: Triticum dicoccoides; assembly: GCF_002162155.2. NCBI lineage: Eukaryota > Viridiplantae > Streptophyta > Magnoliopsida > Poales > Poaceae > Triticum > Triticum dicoccoides. Next base: position 61,620 of record NW_021177018.1, read on the forward strand.
CAAAGGTCGGGGATTTTTGCTACTTATGGACCATATGAAAAAGTTGAACAAGGTCAAAATATGGTGTGAGTGTGAGGAAACTGAACAAGATCAGGCCAACATGAATTATAACCTTTCTAACGCCATCCAAAAGTACATTAAAACTCCGATGGGTGAAGACAACGTCCGCTCCCTGTCCCTTTACTTCCAAGGGTTGCCCCAAGGTTCCCTTCCTGCTCTAGATCAAATATGTCAACACTACAGTTTGAGAGCAGGACATGTATGTCATCTCAGCTCACTCAAGCTACATGGCAACTCCAACCCAGCCATATTGCCCAAGTTTGTAGCCCTGTTTCGTGATCTGACTAAGCTAAGCATTTTGACCACCGTGTCTGTGACACAATATCTTCTGTCAGTCCTCGGGGAGATGCCTGTCTTGCTTTACCTCAAGTTGGCTGCCAACAGCGTTGATGGTTTGGTCATACAACATGGGAAGTTCAGGAGCCTGCACTGTCTGTGTCTTGAGCTGAAAGTTGTGGGGACGTCTGTCCTAACAATTGAAGATGGAGCTCCATCGGAAATTATCTCGCTCCAACTAATCTGCAAGAATCTGGTTGGTCTTTCCGGCGTTGAAATCATTCACCTTCGTCAGCTAAAGGAAATTGCTCTCATCCTGATGTGGCCGAAGAAACAAGAAAAGCGTGGGAGGCAGAAGCGAGGAACCACCATAACAGGCCGAATGTTTTGGCCATCACAGGTGATCTTGAGGAGACACCAGCTGCAGTTGAGGAAGAACCAGCAAATGAAGATCACATCCGAGAAAAGGAAGAACTACCAGCAACACGCTGTAATGTGTCTGTGGAGGTGGAGCTGGACAGCAATGCAACACATCTCCCGTCAGACTGGGCCTCGTGGTTAATTTTGCTGAAGGAGCCGAGTCAACGCTGGCTTCATGGCACGCCACGCAACTGCAAAAGTTGCCCCCTTCAGCAACATGCTAATGAAGCGAGGGAAAGTACAGGACCCATGTAACTGATGCCAGAATTAATGAAGAAGAGCATGATACCTTCCTAAAGTTTGTTGGCTTTTTTTCTGCTTGGAGAGCCCATGGTGGTGTTGTAAGGCTATCTTCAGCCATTCGCTTAATAATTGTACTTCATTCGAATACTTTATTCAGGGTTATGCTTGGTTTAGTTTCTTCTTTTTCTTTTGTGTTCACGTAAAAAAGAAGTCTAAACTGGAGAGTTATAGGTAAAACTTATGTCATGGTGGCAACTTTAATCTAGACATTCTACGAACTATGCATCCACAAGACCACAAGCCACATCAATCTACACATGGAAAAATAGGAATGGAGTGAAGGCAAGCAGGTTACTACGCACATGTCATTCTTGTGGTCGACCGTAGTTTCTCTCTCCTGTCCATTTCGTCGGGTAACTCAAGGGCGTCCATAATGCAGCCTCCATTAATTTCCTGTAACGAGGTTTCTGCCTCGAGCACTACTCTGGCAGCTGTTGGATGAATGGCAACTGCATTCTCAGGAGGGCCAGAGGCCAATACATGTACATGTGTATGGTAAAGTGCAAGAGACCCCTTATACATTGGGGTTAAACCGAAAAGGGCTATACACATCTAACATCCCCCCCCCCCTCGAACTCTTGGTGGATCGACAACACTGAGTTTGGAGAGAAGAAAACTATGCTGCGCTCGAGTCTGTGCCTTCGTGAAGAAATCCGCCAACTGTAACTCAGAGGGCACATAGTGAAGAGCGAGAGTCTGATCCTACACAGCAGCACGCACAAAGTGGGCATCCACACCGATGTGCTTGCTGAGCTCATGCTTCACCGGGTCACGCGCAATACTGATAGCACCAGTACTATCCGACAATAAGGGAGTCGAGGTAGCAGCAGACACACCAAAAAATCCTCAAGTAGCCACCATAACCAGATCACCTCAGCCGTCAGCATAGTCGTGGCTCACAACTCAGCCTCTGTACTCGAGCGAGAAACTGCAGTCTGTTTCTTGGTCTTCCAGGCAATAAGCGAGCCACGAAGAAAGACATAGTAAGCAGACAGTGAGCGGCGATCAGACACTAGTATAGAACCGGGCTTTGGTCCCGGTTCGTAAAGGCCTTTAGTGCCGGTTCCATAACCGGCACTAAAGAGTGGGCACTAAATCCCCCTCCCTTAAGTACCAGTTCAGCATGAACCGGCGCTAAAGTGCCACTACGTGGCACGAGCCAGGCCACGGGTGCGGGAGATCATTAGTACCGGTTGGTAACACCAACCGGTACTAAATGTTTGTGGGTTTTGGTTTTATTTTTAATTTTTCCTTTAAATTTGTGTTATCAATTTAATTTAGGATTGTTTTACGTTATAATGACTTGATATACTTGATATGGATATGGATATGGCATATATATATACTTGATCACTTAGCTAGGATCCATCCAGTTGAAACTAATTTACGGTTTCTTTCATAAATGATATATATAATAACTCATCATCATTATCATCACATATTAATAAATAAATAAACTCTTGCATCAT
>NW_021177018.1:64360-89028 GCF_002162155.2 Triticum dicoccoides
TATACTAGCTAGCTAAAAATTATGGTAGTCGTCATTACCACTATTTAATCATCATAGTCATTACCGCTATCTAATCACCACCAACACTAGCTTAAAGAAGAAACATTCACTTGTAACAGAAGCAAATATATCATCGAGTTCAACATGGTCATGATATTATAAGCGTTCACAAGCAAATCACTATCTGAGATTAATTAAGTTCAGGACGAGAATACGGACATGAGAGGACAAGTACTAAGAGCATGAACTAGCTAAATCACTCCTGCTGCTCCCTCTCAGGTAGAATAGCATAGAACATGTATAGCTCTCCTGATTCATCATACTGGAGCATGCAGATGAATCTATCTCCTAATCGTGGGTTGCACTTCTCCTTGCTGCCCCCTAGTACTTCTCTGCGATCGTTAACAATTTTGCTCCAATCTTTCACTATTAAGCATTCATCGCTTTCAGAAATCCTGAATGCACTCATGTGCAATGTAGGATATCTTGGTCGTAAGCTAACCATTGACATGCGACCTTTTGTCTCGATCCACTGAGGCACAACTGTCATCAGGAATCTCGGTTGAAGAACATCGTATAGTAATTAATATACTTAGCAATGAAAGTTTAGTTTCAAAAATAATGTATGTAAAAGATGCACTAAGGACAAATAGTAAAAATCTTACCATCTTTTCATTATAGATGTGACCGTAGTTCAATACGATCACTATTGGTCGCAAGTTTTGAGTACTAACATTTCTAAGTGCAGGAAAAAAATTTGTCTTAGCAGTATGAAGATCCTCAAGCCATGAAACATAATGACTTATCTCCTCGCAGTTTAGTTCAGCCCCGGGGCAGTAGTAGGTCCTGTCTACCAAGCGCCGGACATGTTTGCTTGAGCCGAAATAAGCTGACAATATAAATTAGTTGTCAACTATTTTTGAATAAACAATATCAAAGACATAAACATATGCATGCATGGTTGAGAAAAACTCACATAATGGTAGAACTGGAGGCGTTTGCACATCGACCCAGATGTCTCTATTACCTTCAATATCATCTTCCGGACGAATATCAAAGGTGATAACCATATTAGGCTCAAATGCATAAGCCTTGCATAGTGCTTGCCAAGTTTCGCATTCAAAATGGGTGTATGTGTCTCCATTGTATAATTTGACGTTGAAAGTATACCCATGCTCAGTCTTCAAGTAAACTCTCTTTACCTCCATATCATCTATAGTACTAAAACCTATCTTATCCAAGACAAAAATTCTTACATGGCAGGGGATGCGCTAGTAGAATAGTGAAAATTTAAAATTATAAGTTGAAGCAAATGAAGCATAAGTCATGCTTTAAAATTATAATTTAAAAATATAAGTTTTGCATTCAAAAAATAATTGCCGTTGTGACTTACTGTATCCATTTCGAATGTCTCATCCAGCTTGATGCTGAAGCGCCTATCATCAACAAAGAAATTTCTGTCGCACAGGTCGCGCTGGTCTTCACAGTTATCGCACATAATGAAATCTTTTTCATCGTCAGATGACATTTCCTATGTTCATATAGGTGAAACATTAAACACTTATTACTATCTAACATTAATTAATATCTAGCTAATTCAAATATATATTCATCTAACATTTGACATTAATGTATCTAACTATATTCATCTCTAACAATTGACATTAATATATATTTAACTTTTCTATCTAATTCATCTAAGATTCGACATTAATCTAACATTTATATAAACTAAAAATATATAAAAAATTAAATAAACAGAAAAACCCATTAGAAAATAATATTTTAATTAGATCATCAAATCTCAAATACGTAAATTTTCGTACTAAAAATAAACTAGTTCGACTATTTTCTTACTAAAAATAAACTAGTTATATTAATTATTCAACTAGTTCTTCAAATCTCATATACCTAATTAATATCTAGCTATATTCATCTCTAACAATTGACATTAATCTAACATTCGATCATCTAATTAACTTTTCTAAAAAACAGATAACAGAAAATATAAGTAAAAAAATGTGTATGTGTGTGTATGTGTGTGTATGTGTGTGTACTGTGTGTATACGTACGTGTGTGTGTGTGCGCAGCGCGCCCCGTACGTACGAGCGGGGGCGCCGGCGTACGGGGCGGGGGCGGCGGCGTACAGGGCCGGCCGGGGCGCGCGGGAGCGAGGAGAGAGACGTACGGGCGGCGCCGTGGCGACGACGACAGACGGCAGCGGCGTTCGGGGCAGCGGCGGCGAGACGACGACGACGACGACGGGCGGCGGCGGGGGACAGCGACGAAGACGACGGACGACGGGCGACGGGCGGCGACACGACGGGATCGAGCGGCGCGCGCGGTTGGAGACGAAGTGGGGGATGAAACTGAAATTTTCGTAAGTGCTATATATATAGGATGTGCCTTTAGTACCGGTTGGTGGCTCCAACCGGTACTAAAGGCCTATTTTCGCCAGGCCAAGCAGCGGGAAACGAAGGCCTTTAGAACCGGTTGGTGGCTCCAACCGGTACTAAAGGCACGACCTTTAGTACCGGCTGGAGCCACCAACCGGTACTAAAGGCCTTGCGCTGCCATCCCGCGGTGCACAAAGTTTAGTCCCGCCTCACCGGGCGAAGGGCAGCCGCACTGGTTTATAAACCCATCCGCGGCTGCCTCTTTGAACTCCTCTATATAGCAGGCTTCTGGGCCTAACTTCTGCGCTGCCCTGTGAGCCTGCTGGGCCTTTAGGGCCTGTAATTGCACGCCCGTGGCCTAGCAGGCCCACTGGGCAGTGCCCCAAATTTTTTTGTATAGTTTTTTCTTTTCTGCTTTATTTTCTTTTATTTATTTCTGCGTAGTTTTTTGCATAGTTTTTTCTTTTCTGTTATATTTATTTTTTTCTATTTATTTGTGAGTAGTTTTTTATCTAGTTTGCCAAAATTCAACATTTTCAAAGTTCATTTTGTAGTGATTTTCAATTTCACGGTCATTTGCCTCTCTAAACAAATCAGTAAACGAATGAAAAATAGCAAATGATGTGAGAACGTGTTGGAAATTGATAACGTCGCTCTGAATGGTGCATACTGAACACAAAAAATGTGTGGAGTTCAAATAAGTTTAAAAAACATGAAGTGCCTGTATAACACATGAGTTCTCGTCCGAAGCCCTGATACTCCGAAAGAGATTGTCCAGTTTGTACACGAAATGTGTCAAGTTTTTGCCGTAACCCTCTCTACTCTCTTGCACATGCTACGTGGGTGAAATGATGATACCATGCCAAGTTTCAACATTTTTAGAGTTCATTTTGTAGTGATATTCAATTTCACGGTCATTATGGCTCTCTAAACAAATCAGTAAATGAATGAAAAATAGCAAATATTTTTTTTTGTACAACTTGTAAGAGATTGTTCAGTTTGTACACAAAGTGCATATAGTTTTTGCCATAACAGAAGAAGTCCGGAGTTGTAATAAGTTATTAAAAATAAAAAAGAGGTGCAATGCTCGTTAATTAGTTTCAAGCCTTTCGGAATAGTGTAAACTGCACTACACATAGCTCCGTGCAGTCTACCATATTCCTCAAGGCTTGAAGCTAAGCAACGTGAGCATTGAGCCTCTTCTTCATCGTCACTGCACTCAGGGCTTATAAACCGCTCCTAGTCCCTCTCTCTTCGTGAGGTGGGACTAAAAAACAGCTTACTAAGAAACTGTAGTACTGGTTCATGCCATGAACCGGTACTAAAGGTGCTCGTGGGGCCCCAGCCTTACCTGACACAACCTCATTAGTACCAGTTCGTGGCACGAACTGGTGCTAAAGGTTCGCCACAAACCGGTACTAAAGAGCTCCTCCCGCCTAGCAGTTGGAACCGGCACTAATGGACACATTAGTGCTGGCTCAAATTCAAACCGGGACTAATGTATCTCATTTTGTAGTGCTTTTCAATTTCATGGTCATTTAGCTCAAAACAAATTATTAAATGCATGAAAAATAGCAAATGAAGGCAGAAATGGTTGAAAGTTGATGGCATCGCTTTGAATGGTGCATACTGAACGCAAAAAATATAAGAGCATTTAGATCATGATCTTATATTTCTTTACAGTCTGAATTGTCAATATAATCTTTAACGTCAAAAATACTTTGCATCAATGATCTTTTTGTGTACAATCTGAATTGTTAATATGAGTCCTCAACGATTTATAAACCGGTGAAGACTCATATTGCGGCCACAAATTCTACACATAGAGTTCAATAAAGACCAAGTGCTTGTGATAGTTTGAGAAGTAACATATTTAAGGTGGTAAAAGCCTTGTTAGGGGAGTGAGGTGGGACTAAAAACAGCTTGCCATAACCTCATTTGTACCGGTTCGTGGTACGAATCGGCACTAAATGGTGATGGTGGGTCCATAGCCTGACCGCAGGCTGCCACAGCCTCTTTAGTACCGGTTCGTGGCATGAACCGGTACTAAAGGTTTACCATGAACCGGTACTATTGATCACCGCCACGAGCCGGTACTATTGATCACATTAGTGCCGGTTTTTTTACAAACCGGCACTAATGTGCTTCATATTTGACCCTTTTTCTACTAGTGAGAGGGATCACTAGCCCAGGTAGCATCAGAGTAGGCCTGGAGCTCAAGAGAGCTGGAGCGGGGAAAGAAAAGGCGGTGAGAGATCGTGCCACTAAGATATCATAGAACACGGAGGAGATGACTATAGTGGACAGAGGTGGGGGCTGAAACGAACTGACTCAGAATGTGGACATGATAGGAGATGTCAGGACGCGTAATAGCAAGATAGACAAGACTGCCAACAAGGTGACGATAGCGAGTGGGATTAGGGAGAGGGTCACCATCATAGGCACGAAGCTGAACGTTGAGCTCCATGGGAGTTACAACAGTGCGCTCTTCACCAAGAGCAGCGCGAGCAAGAAGACCTTGAATATATTTTTCTTGGGAGATGTAGAAGCCATCAGAGGTCGAGGAGATCTCAATCCCAAGAAAATAGCGAAGGGGACCAAGATCAGTCATGAGAAACTGGTCGCGAAGGCGAGCCTTAACAAAGGCAATGTATTCAGAGTCGTCACCAGTGATGATCATGTCATCAACATAGAGAAGGAGAAGAGTCCGACCACGAGGAGACGTGTGAACACACAACGCGGGATCATGATCACTGGGCAAGAACCCAGCGGCAGTCACCAGAGAGGCGAAGTGCTCAAACCAGGCGCGAGGGGCCTGTTTGAGACCATAGAGGGAGCGACGAAGTCTGCAGACCATACCATCAGGAGCATAGTACCCCGGGGGTGGCTGCATATAAACCTCCTCACGCAACTCGCCATTGAGAAAAGCATTCTGAACAGAGGCCATAGCAAGAAGAGTGTGGACAGTGGTCATGTGGGCCACAGGAGCGAATGTCTCATCATAATCGCGCCCCTGCTCATGCTGAAATCCACGGGCCACAAGACGAGCTTTGTAGCACTCAAGAGAACCATCGGAGCGAGTCTTAAAATTGTAGACCCACTTGCAAGTGATGGGACGGACACCAGAAGGAAGGGGAACCAGATCCCATGTGCCAGAGCGCTGAAGAGCAGCAAGCTCTTCGGCCATCGCAAGCTGCCATTCAGGCTGAGTCATGGTAGTCCGATAGGAAGTGGGCTCAGCAATAACAGAGAGACCATACCGATCAGGGGAGTAGCGATCAGGCGGGGGGCGAGGCCGAGCACGGAGGTTGTGAATCGGGGGAGGCGTGAGAGGTGAACCAGAGGTGGAAGGCTCGTCAGAGGAGACATCCTCAGTACGAGATCGACGAGTATAGTGGAGAGGAAACGGTGAGAGAGGGCGACGGATGGGAGATGATGGTGGAGAGATGGAGGAGGAGGATGGAGAAGATGGGGTCGGTGGTGAGTGAGAAGGAATGAGAGGTGTCGGAGGAGGAGGTGACACATGAGGCACGTAGCAGGGTGTATTGATAAGGAGAAGGAAAGAAAGGTCGTCCACAGAGAAACTCGAGGAAGAAGAACGTAGGTAATAAGAACAAGACTCGTCAAATGTCACATCACGCGAGATGCGCAAGCGATGACCCACTGGATCCCAACATCGATAGCCCTTATGCTCATCACTGTAGCCAAGGAAAACACACTCAACTGACTGAGCAGTCAGTTTGGTGCGTTCTCGAGGGGCAAGAAGAACAAAGCACACACATCCAAACATACGAAGAGCTGAGTAGTCAGGAGAGCGACCAGTGAGACACTCCAGAGGAATACCACCCTGCAGAGCGGTCGATGGCTGAATGTTGATAAGATAAGTGGATGCGGAAACAGCCTCAGCCCAAACATGGGGTGGAAGGGAAGCAACAATCATCAGCGCACGAGCCGTCTCAAGCAAATGACGATGCTTTCGTTCGGCAACACCATTCTGAGCATGAGCACCAGGACATGAGAACTGGGCAAGAGTACCCTGTTCCGCGAGAAAAACACGCAACAACAGAGAGATATACTCTCCAGCGGAGTCAGCACGAAAAATACGAATGGGCGTGGTAAACTGGGTGTGAACCATGGCAGCAAAACGTTTGTATATAGGGAGAACCTCACTACGAGATTTCATAAAGTAGAGCCAAGTGTAGTGAGAGAAATCATCAATAAACAAAACATAGTAGCGATGACCACCCTTCGAATCAAAGGGAGCAGGACCCCAGACATCAGAATGAACTAAGTCAAAAGGACGCTGAGACACAGACTCACTAGTAGGGTAAGGTAACTGAGTCTGTTTGCCAAGTCTGCAACCATTACAATGTAAGGAGACATCTCCAGATACAGACCCTAAGAGGCCCTGACGAACTAAAGAAGACAAGCGAGAGCCACAGATGTGACCAAGGCGATGATGCCACTGCTGAAAGGACGCAGACGAAGAGGCAGCAAGAGCATGGGAGCTGGCTGAAGTAGTGGCAGCAGAAGGAACACAAAGCCAGTCAACCTCCTAAAGGCCCTCAGACTCATGGCGCCAGGGGCCAGCACCAACCAAAGTCTTGGTGCGACGATCCTGAATGGAGCAAGAGTCGGTATCAAGAATGACATGACAACCAGAAACTGTAAGTTGGGCAGCGGAAAAAAGATTCATGGTAAGGCGAGGAACATGCGAAACACTAGGAACAGAAAAAGATGGAGTGGAAAGAAGACCACGCCTAGTAACAGGAAGAGGTGTGCCATCGACAATAAGAACATTAACATGTGAATTAAAAGGTCGAAGGGAAGACAACACAGAAGAATCAGAAGACATATGAAAGGAGGCTCCAGAATCCAGAACCCACAAAGATGTACCTGACTGAGTAGATGCCTGCGGTGATGAAGAAGTGGATGCAGTTACAGCAGCAGCGGAACCAGTCAACGAAGAGCCTGAGGAAGCCAAGAGACGCTTGAGCCTCATAATGTCCTGGTCGGTGAGTGACGGAATCGAGGAAGATCCAGGAGTCCCACTGGAAGAGGAGCGCCTCTGGTCTCGCTTCTTCTCACGGCAATCAGACTCTAGATGACCTGGCCGAGAGCACTAGCTACAGAAGGTGTCACATCGCGACTGGCCCTTCTCAGCATAAGCAGGGCGACCCACCCCCTAAAGGCGTGGGTAGGAGCGGTGGAGCAGTGAGCCGAGCTGACGACACTGGAGCCCGAGCAGCCAGGACAGACGGGACCACCAGCAAACCGGCAGAGCGAAGGCGGGTCTCCTCAGCACAAAGCTCGGCAAGCACCTCCGAGATAGGAACACGACCATGAGCAAGCAAGTGAGCACGTCTGGGCTCAAACTCAGAGCGGAGACGAGATAAAAACTCATGGACCCGCTGAAACTCCAAGTCAGACCGCGTAGTCTGACAGCAACGGCAAGTTCCACAAACAACTGTCCTCAGTGAGTCAAGCTGACGCCAGATGACAGAACACTGTGAGAACTCATCAACAGACGAGTCACCCTGTTGGAGAGCATGCTCCTGACGCACCACAGAGAGGTAGAGGGCATCACCAGAGGGCTGATAGCGCTGACAGAGGTAGGACCACATCGCTGCAACAGTACCGAGGCCCATGAACTCTGAAGCAAACTGAGGAAGGACACTCGCAGTGAGAACGGCAGCAGCTCGAGAATCATCATTGCACCATTGAGTGTAGGCAGACAGATCATCTCGGTAGACAGAAAGAGCGTCAGAATAGGCAGATACCTACTGATCATAAGCATCAACTGCAGCGTCATCAAGGGCCTTGGCTGCATCACGATCAGCCTGAGAAGCATCAGCAGCAAGCATTGGCGGAACCGGCGGAACAGGAGCCACCGGAGCAACGGGGCAGGGCGGACAAGCTACGTCGCCAGAGAGCACGCCCCACAGCAGAAGACCGCGCATATGGATATGCATGAAGCCCACAAACTCAGCATAGTTGGTGCCATCAAAGATCACCGAGCAGCGAGGAACAGCCACATAGCCCGAAGATGACATACTGAAATATCTCGCTGTCTGTCTCTTTTTTTTTGGTCAACGCAAGCAGACCCGAACTGGATCGGGATCGAGCAAGCGCTATATACTCTAAAAATTTATCACCTATAACGTAGCAAGGGCGCAGGTTCTCTGATTTGGACTCTGTTTTTAGGCTGCTGAAAAAAGCTGCAGCTGCTTGTATTGCATACTGCGAATCTGCTAGGGTATAAGGTTGGTACAGAGTGAATCGGTTTGAACTTGACAGACCATGACAGGCTATGAGAAAATAGAGTTGGCTGCTGATACATGCTGTAAGTCAGCAAGCTTGTCTTAACATATATCGTCCTAACATTTACACGTCACAAGGAAAACTAAACGGACCTACTATGCTACAAGATACAAGGATTATCATAACATTTACAATTTAGTGGCCTGAATGAAAAGTTTATTCTGAACCCTTTGATGTGACATGAAATATATTTTATACACTACTAAATTGTACAAATAACATAGGAAATAAACATATCATAATTGTGTCTTTTTTGCTGTAGGTGATGCATACCTCTTGTTCTCGAGGAATTCACGAATCTTGTCAATAAGCTGCTTCGCATCAAGTATCATAAGATCTGAGTGAGAGTTGCCGAGTTCAATGAGGATATCCTTGAAAATCTTCTTGATGTCAGGGTTCTGACCGACGGGGACAAATGCCCGACAATCAAAATCACTTTTGATCTTTTCCTATACTGCTCTGGCAAGAGTGGTCTTGCCCAACCCACCAAATCCAACGATTGAGACCTTTTTAAATCTCTTGTTAGAGGCATTGTCGTCGGTCTCCAACGAGAGCAGCCTCATGAGGTCCTGATCCCTCTTCCCATAGATGCCAACGAGCTATGTCGCTTCTGTGTACAGAGAACGGAGACGAGGATCGATGGCAATTGTTTCACTAGGATTAGGAGCAATACCATCAAGCTTGTTCCTCTCACGCCTAGCAGCCACCTCCTGGAGTTGCTCCTTGATTTCCTTGATGGCGTCAGCTATCCGATGGTGATTCTTGCCTTTCTTGAACAAGCCTAACATCTTGCTCTTGAGCTCCTTGAATCTGCCGGTGTTGTTGTGAGGCTGCTGAATACCTTCGACACGTACGAGGAAGTTGTCGACGACATCCTCCATGTTGTAGGAGAGCTCTCTGACTTCATCGGCCCAGAGCTTGACTTGCTTGTCGAGCTGGTCCCGTGGCACCTCACCAACCTTGACGAGGGCAGCATGCATGCTCTCAAGCTCCTTCCGAAGAAACTCGACATCTTTCTTGACGCGCTTGTGCAGGTTGTACTCATCCATGAGCAGCTGGCCCAGCTTGGGGAGCAGGCTGCCCATGGCACCCGTGACGTGGTCCATAAGAGGAGAAGGAGCAGCTCTCCGGACCAATCAGCTGGACACCTGCAGATGGATGAATGGAGGGGTCTGTAACGCAATCCAAGCTCTACAACTGAGTTGCCAGGCCAAAAGTTAGATAGATCCAGGCCAAAATTTAGATAGATCCAGAACAGAACCCAGCGGTTGCGTCTTCGTCGGATGGTCGCGGCGGAGGGGACAACTAAGCGGAAGCGGAAGCGGAGGCGGCGCACGAAAGGGCAGATGCTTGAGGGTCGCTGCACCCGATCTGGATATGGAGGGGATGACGCGGTTCACTGGTAGAAAAAGAGGCTTCCGTCCAGCCCCATTAGTCGCGAAAGTGTAGGAACCGCGACTAATGAAGTCTTTAGTCGCGGTTCGGCAGACGAACCGCGACCAAAGGCCTGGGCCCAGGGCGCTCGGTGGCCAGCTGGTGCACGTGAGGGGCTTTAGTCGCGGTTGGCCAGGCCAACCGCGACTAAAGGTGCGCAAAGGCCTTTAGTCGCGGTTGGCCAGGCCAACCGCGACTAAAGCTCCTCCCCTATATATACCAGTTCAGCACACTCACTTAGCCATTTGGTGCCACTTCTCTTCACAAGCTTCACAAGGGGGTGTAGGTTTGCTTTTGGTTCCTCTTATGCACACAAGGTGTTTGATGAAATACCCTAAGAGGGTGAAACAAACATGATATGAAGTGTTGGAGCCACACTTGAGGTTCCTCATTTATTTTTGCCTCCTCGATCGCGGTTAGCAACTTGAACCTTTCATGCATGTGTGTCATTGATAAAATATGCATGTGTGCAGTTCATTGTTTAATTTATATTGTTTGTAGCTAGTTAGTTTAACAAATGCATGATGGTTAATTATATATTTTATATTATAATAATGCAGATGAATCGGCAATGGATGTACGGTAACCGACTCTCCGGCGAGTTCACTACGGGTTTGAAAGATTTCCTCGTAGTGGCTAATGCGAACAAGCAGGGGGGTTTTGTTATCTGTCCATGTGTTATCTGTAAGAATCAGAAGGGTTACTCTTCCTCAAGAGATGTTCACATGCATCTGCTTCGGCACGGTTTCATGCCAAGCTATAATTGTTGGACCAAGCATGGAGAAAGAGGGGTTATAATGGAAGAAGATGAAGAAGGGGATGATTTCATCGATGAAAGCTATCTTGCTCATTTCGGTGATACTTTCATGGAGGATGCTGAAGGTGAAGGGGAAGGTGAAGAAGAGGCACGTGATGATCCCGTTGATGATCTTGGTCGGACCATTGCTGATGCACGGAGACGCTGCGAAACTGAAAAGGAGAGGGAGAATTTGGATCGCATGTTAGAGGATCACAGAAAGACGCTGTACCCCGGATGCGATGATGGTCTGAAAAAGCTGGGCTGCACACTGGATTTGCTGAAATGGAAGGCAGAGGCAGGTGTAGCTGACTCGGCATTTGAAAACTTGCTGAAAATGTTGAAGAATATGTTTCCAAAGGATAACGAGTTGCCCGCCAGTACGTACGAAGCAAAGAAGGTTGTCTGCCCTCTAGGTTTAGAGGTTCTGAAGATACATGCATGCATCAACGACTGCATCCTCTACCGCGGTGAATACGAGAATTTGAATGAATGCCCGGTATGCACTGCATTGCGTTATAAGATCAGAGGCGATGACCCTGGTGACGATGTTGAGGGCCAGAAACCCAGGAAGAGGGTTCCCGCCAAGGTGATGTGGTATGCTCCTATAATACCACGGTTGAAACGTCTGTTCAGGAACAAAGAGCATGCCAAGTTGTTGCGATGGTACAAAGAGGACCGTAAGTCGGACGGGGAGTTGAGACACACCGCAGATGGAACGCAATGGAGAAAGATCGACAGATGGTTCAAAGATTTTGCAGCTGACGCAAGGAACATAAGATTTGCTCTAAGTACGGATGGCATGAATCCTTTTGGCGAGCAGAGCTCCAGCCATAGCACCTGGCCCGTGACTCTATGCATCTACAACCTTCCTCCTTGGTTGTGCATGAAGCGGAAGTTCATTATGATGCCAGTGCTCATCCAAGGTCCGAAGCAACCCGGCAACGACATCGATGTGTACCTAAGGCCATTAGTTGATGAACTTTTACAGCTGTGGGGTGGTGTCCGTGTGTGGGATGAGCACAAACAAGAGGAATTTGACCTACGAGCGTTGCTTTTCGTAACCATCAACGATTGGCCTGCTCTTAGTAACCTTTCGGGACTGTCAAATAAGGGATACAATGCATGCACGCACTGCTTACATGAGACTGAAAGTGTACATTTGCCAAATTGTAAGAAGAACGTGTACCTTGGGCATCGTCGATTTCTTCCGAAAATTCATCCAGTAAGAAAGAAAGGCAAGCATTACAACGGCAAGGCAGATCACCGGCCGAAGCCTGCGGAACGCACTGGTGCTGAGGTATTTGCTATGGTCAAGGATTTGAAAGTCATCTTTGGAAAGGGTCCTGGAGGACAATCAGTTCCGAAGGGAGCTGACGGGCACGCAGCCATGTGGAAGAAGAAATCTATATTCTGGGAGCTAGAATATTGGAAAGTCCTAGATGTCCGCTCTGCAATCGACGTGATGCACGTTACGAAGAATATTTGCGTGAACCTCCTAAGCTTCTTGGGCGTGTATGGGAAGACAAATGATACAAAGGAAGCACGGCAGGACCAGCAACGTTTGAAAGACCCTGATGACCGGCATCCGGAATGGTTTCAAGGTCGTGCCAGCTACTCTCTGACCAAGGAAGAGAAGGTCATCTTTTTTGAATGCCTGAGCAGTATGAAGGTCCCGTCTGGATTCTCGTCCAATATAAAGGGAATAATAAACATGGCGGAGAAAAAGTTCCAAAACCTGAAGTCTCACGACTGCCACGTGATTATGACGCAATTGCTTCCGATTGCTTTGAGGGGGCTCCTGCCGGAAAATGTTCGAGTAGCCATTGTGAAGCTATGTGCATTCCTCAATGCAATCTCTCAGAAGGTAATCAATCCAGAAGTTCTACCACGGTTACAGAATGATGTGATCCAATGTCTTGTCAGTTTCGAGTTGGTGTTCCCGCCATCCTTCTTCAATATTATGACGCACCTCCTGGTTCACCTAGTCGAAGAGATTTTCGTTCTCGGTCCTGTATTTCTACACAATATGTTCCCCTTCGAGAGGTTCATGGGAGTATTAAAGAAATATGTTCATGGGAGTATTAAAGAGAGCCCGAGCCCAAGCCAGTATTTTCTGATGAGCAAAAGAAGTGGGCTAAGTCATTTTTGAGCACACCGTCCCAAGCCGCGAAGAATCTACCTAACGACTATGCACGTGAACTTCGCAGGCAGGCACTCATGTTCAAGGAGAACAAAGAGCGGGAGAAGGCCGAAAGTAAAAAAAGCGGGAAACTAGTTGCCCAGCTCGGGGAACAAAGTAAACAATCGATTGCCCCGCTTATAGTGCAAGCCTTCTGTCCGGATGACCCCGAGATCATACAAGCTGCGGCAGCACAGGGATTGACTATAACGAGTGCCAGAGAACAAGCAGCCAACTTAGGTATTACTCTTCGTGAACTGTTAGGCCTTGATGAGGCGCCAGTGAAGGAGGTAGTAATTACATATGTCAAGAATGGGCCTCTCGTCGAGCCTGCGCAGGAAAAGGATCTACCTCCACAAATGAAAGGTCTGCTGAAATGGTACAAGGGTTACATAAAAAATAAAAACGCCAAAGAATATATTTATGCGGAAGTTAGACATGAGCATCACTTCAAACATTACTATGTACAAATTAAACTGAGTGAATTGTTCCAGCTTTTCAATCTGCGCGAGCTCGATAAATCTATCATCAGTTGCTACGTTCTGTAAGTGATTTATTAATGTCTACCCCATCTCGTTCATATTGCCTGCACTATATATATGTCCTAACTATATTATTGTGTCCGCTATTATACATGCAGAATGAAGATTAAGGAATGCAAAGTAAGGAACATCCATGATGTTGGGTTCATTGACCCACACATCGTTAATGGACATGTGTTGGAGCGTTACCCCGCCGACGTGGAGGCAGACCTGTGGCAGTTTCTTACAAAGCAGGAACTCAAAAGTGATATTCTATTTCCTTACCATTTTGAGTGAGTGTTTCTGTCTTGAGCACATTCTCTTTTGTTTACTCCATGCATGGTATGTGGCCGGCTAATCGATGAGTTATGCATGACGTACTGTGCATGTATCGTGTCCGCAGGTTCCACTGGATTCTGCTAGTAATTAAAGTTAACACCTCAGAATGTCTCGTCCACGACTCTGTGAATATGGATCCAAAGCTTTGGGGCGGCATGAGAAGAATGCTGCAGAAGTAATTATTTTCATTCATTTGCGCTCTATATCGATCGGCCTATTTCGTTCATTTCCTAATATCAAGTAACTAATTAATAACTCTCTTGTTCATTTAATTTTCTTTGCCTCGTAGGGTTTGGAGACGGTTCGTAGATACAAAGGTCGGTGAATTCAAAAAAGAGCTAGAATTCAAAATGTTAAAGGCTAAGAATGCTGGGGATATTCAGCCACCGGAGACCAATCTATGTGGATACTATGTCTGTGAGATGATCCGGAGATACACCTCTGAGCGGGTTCCGAGTGATACCAATGCTCAGAGGAATAACCTCCGGTGGATGCTTAGTCCAGAAGCTCGCTTCCGACCACTTCAAGAGGAACTAGCTGGATGGTTCAGCAGGGAAGTCCTCCATCCTAAAGGAGAACACTATTACGAGGACATAGAACTTTATATGCATTAAATCATGTATGGAAACTTGTTCAAAATTGTATATGGTCATCCGATGATATTGAATATATATTGTATATTCCTCTTGAATTCTTTTTGGTTCTAATTTCAAATTTATTTGAATTATACATTCATATGCATGTATGTAGTACCGTAGAATATATGAAACTCCTTCAAAATTAAAATAAAGCACAAAAGAAATAAAACAATACAAATTAAACAGAAAACAGGTTTAGGGGAGGGGGGGGCTAAAACCCTAAACCTGCGGCGGCCTTTAGTCGCGGTTGGCCAGAAGAACCGCGACTAAAGGTCCTCCGCCCCGACGGCCACCTGGCGCCCACGTGGACGGGCCTTTAGTCGCGGTTCTTAAGCAACCGCGACTAAAGGGGGGGGGCCTTTAGTCGCGCACGGTCTGTCGCGGTTGCGCAACCGTGACTAATGGCAGTTGCGAACCGCGACCAAAGGCCCTTTTTCCACCAGTGGTTGTTAGGTAATCCTGATTGATTAGTGTTTGGCTTGCTAGCTGAGACGTAGAGTTCAGGTTAGATACTAGAGTTTGAGTCAGTATATTCCTGCATGTTGGGTTAGGAGTCAATTAGGAAAGTATATTTGGTTGTCCGTGTAGGCTTTGTATAATAGAAGTCAAAGTCCGTATTGGTCTAGGCGTGGGCTAGGATTAGTAGTTTTGAGTCGGTCATGTAGTCTGAGTCGGTTAGCTTTTGTCTAGGCCGTGTGTATATATATGCAGCCAAGCATAGCTTTGTAACATAGTCAAGAAAAGGAGAAAATAAAAAAGAGGGCACGACAAGAGCCCTTGGCTATCAGTTTTGTGTGCACGTGTATTCGTATAATTTTATGTGATCGATCCTGAGGGCAGAATTTCCAACAATTGGTATCTAGAGCAAGGTTCGGGGGCCGAGCGCTTGCCCCGGGGTTGCGACCCGACTAGCGCCTCGGGGCGGGCAATGAAGTCGCTGGGTGGTGTAGCGACGCAGAAGATCAAGCGATCATCGTTCGACGGAGCGACAAGGAGGGAGGCGGCAGGCTGTCGTCATCAAGGTGGCGGAAGGAGGTCGTTGATGGGAGAGGTGGTGCCGAGGTGCGGTGCTGGGGCTCATCAAGATCGTCGTCCGGGGGAGTCGGATGAACAAGGAGGCGTGCGAGTTTGCACGTCCAGCCGTCGTTGCGTCTGTGAGTCGTCATCGTGTCCAAGTGCTCGTCTTGGTGATGATTCGTTGCAAGTGGAAGCGGTGTGCATGGTGTTCCGTGAGCCATGTCCATGTCCTCGTGGAGCGTCCTGGTTGCGGCCCGTGTGGATTCGGTGTGATGCCGAAGGCGGACGGTGGTAGGCGAAGCCATCGTAAAGCGAGCAGGTGTGCGACCGGTGGAGAGTGGATCTACTGCAAGCAAGTACAAGGAGTATGGTGCGGACCGAGTGCAAGGCAGCGGCTAAGCAATGGCGGTGGCACAACATTGTAGAGCAAGGAGGCGCTGCATGTTTCCAGGCGGGTCATACTCAGTGTACGGATATGACAGTTGAAGATCAAGATCGATGTAGTGGGACAGTGATCAGTTAAGTTGAACGACGTCAAAACTGATGATGTGTCCAGTCTTGCACGTTGCACACGTAGATGTGACCGTGTGGGCTGATAGTCCAGATCATGCATCGGAGTTTGAATCGACAAGTCGCGAATCTACAACGAGTCAAGATGAGAAAGAGCATGAGGAAGATGACAAATTAAGATTAGGGGAGATTGTTAGGTAATCCTGTTTGATTAGTGTTTGGCTTGCTAGCTGAGACGTAGAGTTCAGGTTAGATACTAGAGTTTGAGTTAGTATATTCCTGCATGTTGTGTTAGGAGTCAATTAGGAAAGTATATTTGGTTGTCCGTGTAGGCTTTGTATAATAGAAGTCAAAGTCCGTATTGGTCTAGGCGTGGGCTAGGATTAGTAGTTTTGAGTCGGTCATGTAGTCTGAGTCGGTTAGCTTTTGTCTAGGCCGTGTGTATATATATGCAGCCAAGCATAGCTTTGTAACATAGTCAAGAAAAGGAGAAAATAAAAAAGAGGACACGACAAGAGCCTTTGGCTATCAGTTTTGTGTGCATGTGTATTCGTGTAATTTTATGTGATCGATCCTGAGGGCAGAATTTCCAACAGCGGTGGCGGCAATCAGAATCCCCTTTGATCTTCACTCGATCTGGAAGAACAAGAAGTTATAATCTAGCAAATCAGTAGATTAATAAGTACCTGTCGATGAGAAAGATTTCAGAAAGATTAGACTGAGTTACCGGGTCAGTCAGTGGATTTGATGCATCATGCTCTGAATGACTGCAAACTCCATGGTTTCTTGCTAGCTATTCCACTTCCACCCTGGATTCAACCAACACAAATAGATCAGACTCTCAAGCAGGAGAAGTAACCAGTTTTGTTGAAATGTGAGATAGGCCTAGAGCCCATATAATAATTTCAGATTTGATCTCTAAGGGTCCATGTAGGTGGCATGACAAGATGGTGGGAAGTTTAGTCCCACCATGCTAGTGGAAGAGAAGTTGGAGTGGTTTATAAGGGTGGCTCTTCTACATGCTATTGAAGCTTGAGAAGAGAAGAGGCCCTCGCGCGCTCCTCCTCCGCCGCCCGCCGCGCCGCGCCGCGCCGCGACTCGGACGTGGGTCAAGCCCACGTCTCTCCAAGCGGCTGCGCCTATATAAGTGTGCGGTGTCTTCTAACCCTAGCCGCCACGAACAGATCGCATCTGCTCACGCGCACGCCCACCGTCGTTCCTTTGCTGCTGCTGCCGCCGGTGACTCCATCCCGTCCGCCGCGTACACGGTCGACGGGAGAGCAGGTCTCTGAAACTCCGTCTCTCTGGTTCCTGTACGGGAGAGAGGCGAATAGGTTTTTGGGAAGCGACTACGCGACTGCTCGCCTCCGATCCACTACTTCCTCTACGCCCGCGCCGTCTCCGTCATCACCATGTCAAGCGACGCCGAACGTGCCGCCGCCGAGAAGACCGAGGCCGACAAGAAGGCCGCCGAGGACGCCGCTGCTGCCACCAAAGCCGCGGCCTCTGCATGGCCTACTGGAGGGTATAGCTCGTTTATCCCGCTCCTGATTACTTTCATATTAGCAGTACTAGCAGTATGTGTAGATTTGTCTACTGTTTGCTTAGTACGTGCATGTTTAGATCAAAGTCAGTACATCATCAACTTAGTCCATGCCATGCTAGTGATTTACTCGTGGATTAATTTAATCGAGAAATTGCCTATTTACTCAACAATCCAAAAACCTATTATGTGTAGGATTTTTTCGGCAAGTGGCTTTGCCGCTGCACTGAAACCGGATAAGTTTACCGGTACGCATTTTAAGCGTTGGCAGACAAAGACCAGTTTATGGCTCACGGCTATGAACGTGTTCTGGGTCACCGGTGTGTCCACGGGAACGATTGCTCCTGAACAGGAGAAGGCGTTCAGGGAGGCAACCACTGTGTTTCTCGGAGCTGTTCTTACCGTGATCGGAGATAAACTGGTCGACGCATATTTACATGTGCATGTCGCCAAGGACTTGTGGGAGGCGCTCGAATCTAAGTTCGGGGCCGCTGATGCAGGGAGCGAGATGTATATTATAGAGCAGTTCCATGATTACAAGATGGTTGAGAACCGTCCTGTACTGGAGCAGGCTCATGAGATAATATGCATTGTTAAGGAGCTTGAGCTTCTGAAGTGCGAGTTATCGGGAAAGTTTGTCGCGGGCTGCAGAATCGCTAAGCTCCCCGATTCCTGGAGGAACTTTGCCACCACTCTGAAACATCAGAGGCGTGAATTCTCTGTGAAGGATGTCATTGGCCATCTGAGTGTTGAGCAGAATTCGAGGGCAAAGGACTCGCACGGAAAAGGGGTCGAAGGAACTTCTGTCGCCAAGATGGTGAACCAGAGGAACTTCAACTCCCACAAGTTCAAGGGAAAGAACGGTGTCCAACAGAATACCGACTTCAAGAAGAAGGGTAAGAAGACCTTCAAGAAGAACAAGAAGGATGAGGGCTGCTTTACGTGTGGTTCGACTGAACATTGGGCCAACAAGTGCCCAAACAAGTTTAAGAAGTCAGGACAGGACTCCAAGTCTGTCAACATGATTGTGGGCAACAATGAGAATGGTGCATCTGGGTACGGTAATTTATTTACTGTTTTTTCAGTATTCCAGCCTACCGATTGGTGGGTGGATACAGGTGCAGGTGTTCATGTGTGTGCTGATATTTTATTGTTCTTTTCTTACCAGGTCAGAGGCCACGGGTCCGTATTGATGGGGAATGGCGCGAGTGCTTCTGTTCATGGTGTTGGCACGGTCGATCTGAAGTTTACTTCGGGAAGGATCGTGCAGCTGAAGAACGTGCAGCATGTCCCCGCCATCAAGAAGAACCTCGTTAGTGGCTCCCTTCTATGTAGAGAAGGGTTTAAGTTGGTATTCGAGTCTAATAAATTAGTTGTTACTAAGTATGGACTATTTGTTGGAAAAGGTTATGAGAGCGGAGGGATGTTCCGCCTTTCCCTCGCAGATTTCTGTAATAAAGTCGTGAACCATATTCATTCGAGTATTAATGAATCTGAGGTTTGGCATTCACGTCTTTGTCACATAAGTTTCGGTGTTATGACGCGGCTAGCTAAGTTGGATTTAATCCCGAGTTTCACTTTAGCCAAAGGTTCTAAGTGCCTGTCATGTGTGCAAGCTAAGCAACCTCGCCAGCCTCACAAGGCTGCGGAGGAGAGACACTTGGCACCATTAGAACTCATACATTCCGATCTTTATGAGATGAACGGTGTATTGACTAAAGGTGAAAAGAAATACTTCGTGACATTGATAGATGATTCCACTAGATATTGCTATGTGTATCTGTTAAATACTAAAGATGAGGCTCTACACTACTTTAAAATCTATAAGGCAGAAGTTGAGAATCAACTTGAAAAGAAAATTAAACGATTCCGTTCAGATCGTGGTGGAGAGTACTTCTCAAGTGAGTTTGATTCTTTCTGTGCGGAACACGGCATTATTCATGAGAGGACGCCTCCCTATTCACCCCAGTCAAACGGGGTTGCCGAGCGGAAAAACCGTACTCTAACTGATCTGGTTAACGCCATGTTAGATACGTCGGGTTTATCCAAGGCATGGTGGGGGGAGGCTATATTGACGGCATGTCATGTCCTGAATAAAGTTCCGATGAAGGATAATGAGATCACTCCATATGAGAGATGGGCAAAGAGAAGGACAACACTCTCGTACTTGCGTACTTGGGGCTGTTTGGCGAAAGTCAACGTGCCGATCCCCAAAAAGCGTAAGCTTGGACCCAAGACTGTGGACTGCGTTAATTTGGGCTACGCTAAGAACAGCGTTGGCTATAGATTTCTAGTAGTGAAATCTGAGTTACCTGACCAGAAGGTCGGTACAATCATAGAGTCTAAGGATGCTACATTCTTTGAGGATATTTTTCCTATGAGAGATATGCAAAGCACTTCTAGACAGGAATCTGAGGAGACTCCTGAGCCTGCCATTCCTATGGAATATTATGAACGAACACATGATGAAAATCCTGAGGAGGATGACGAGGAAACCCTTGGTAGGGGCAAGAGACAAAGGACTGCAAAGACCTTTGGTGATGATTTCTTCGTGTACCTCGTGGATGATACTCCCACTTCTATTTCAGAAGCGTATGCCTCTCCAGAAGCTGACTACTGGAAAGATGCGGTCCGTAGAGAGATGGATTCCATCATGGCTAACGGGACATGGGAGATCATTGAGCGTCCCTATGGTTGCAAACCATTGGGATGTAATTGTTCAAGAAAAAGCTTAGGCCCGATGGTACGATTGAAAAGTACAAGGCTAGGCTTGTGGCCAAGGGCTATGACCAGAGGAAGATTTCTTCGATACTTATTCACCTGTGGCTAGACTGACCACCATTCGAGTATTACTCTCGTTGGCGGCCTCACATGGTCTTCTCGTCCATCAAATGGATGTTAAGACGGCTTTTCTGAATGGAGAGCTAAATGAGGAAATCTACATGCAACAGCCAGATGGCTTTGTGATAGATGGTCAGGAAAGAAAGGTGTGTAGGTTGCTGAAATCTTTATATGGCCTGAAGCAAGCACCTAGGCAATGGCATGATAAGTTTAATACAACTCTGACATCTATTGGCTTCGTTGTTAATGAAGCTGACAAATGTGTATACTATCGCCATGGTGGGGGCGAAGGAGTTATACTGTGCATGTATGTTGATGACATACTGATATTCGGAACCAACCTCAAAGTCATTGAGGAGGTTAAGTCGTTTCTGTCTCAGAACTTTGAGATGAAGGATCTTGGTGTGGCTGATGTTATCTTGAACATCAAGCTACTGAGAGATAATGAGGGTGGGATCACACTTCTGCAATCCCATCATGTTGAGAAGGTGTTGAGTCGTTTTGGATATTCGGACTGCACACCATCTCAAACACCATATGATCCTAGCGTGTTGATTCGAAAGTCCAAAGGCATGGCTAAAGATCAATTGAGATATTCTCAAATCATTGGTTCACTGATGTAACTAGCGAGCGCAACGAGGCTTGACATCGCGTTTGCTGTGAGCAAACTGAGTCGGTTTGTTTCCAAACCGGGTGATGTACATTGGCATGCTGTTGAAAGAGTTATGCGCTATCTGAAAGGTACCATGAATTATGGGCTTCACTATACCGGAGACCCATCGGTACTTGAAGGGTATAGTGATGCGAATTGGATCTCTGATGTTGATGAGATGAAGGCCACAACTGGGTATATGTTTACTCTTGGAGGTGGCGCTGTTTCCTGGAAGTCTTGCAAGCAAACGATCTTAACGAGATCGACAATGGAAGCAGAATTAACAGCATTAGACACTTCTGGTGTTGAAGCAGGATGGCTTCGAGATCTTTTGATGGACTTGCCACTGGTTGATAAACCGGTTCCGGCTATCCTTATGAACTGTGATAATCAGACTGTCATCACCAAGGTGAAGAGTTCAAAGGACAACATGAAGTCCAACAAACACATAAGAATGAGATTAAAGGCTGTTAGAAAATTAAGAAACTCCGGAGTGATAGCGTTGGACTATGTCCATACGGCTAAGAATCTGGCAGATCCCTTTACGAAAGGGCTATCACGTGTAGTGATAGATAATGCATCGAGGGAGATGGGTATGAGACCCACATGAGTTACCATGGTGGTAACCCAACCTACGTGATCGGAGATCCCGTGAAGTAGGACCTGGGAAAACAAGCCAGTGGTGAACTGAGGAGAGTAACTTTACTAACCCACTCCGTTGGAGATGCAATACTCTCGGAAACTGTATGGAAGGATGACTACTGTCTTAATGTGTTCCAAGGCTTATATGTATAAGCAAGATGCTATCCTACAGAGCGATCTTTGGAGGAACACACCTATGTGAGCCCGACTGCTAGTCACAGTCTATGAGATTGGGGTGATCTCTAGTAAACTCATGAATAGGCCAGGAGTGTGACTTATATGCTCCACCCGAGGGGTCAGCCTTCGGCAGCTCAGTACTAGTAAGACATGTAGTGAAACTTCTTTAAGCCAAACTGACAATTCAAGGCATAGTCCATTGTTCAGTTGTGAAGAAATGTAGCTACTTGCTCTAGGTGAAGCTCAACCTTAACAGGTCTTCACTGAAACACTAGTATATCAAAACAGCGTTTGGAACAAAGGACAAAGTGGGCCCCTGAGATCTGGTGGGGGATTGTTGAAATGTGAGATGGGCCTAGACCCCTTATGACAATTTCAGATTTGATCTCTAAGGGCCCATGTAGGTGGCATGACAAGGTGGTGGGAAGTTTAGTCCCACCATGCTAGTGGAAAAGAAGTTGGAGTGGTTTATAAGGGTGGCTCTTCTACATGCTATTGGAGCTTGAGAAGAGAAGAGGCCCTCGCGCGCTCCTCCTCCGCCGCCCGCCTCGCCACGCCTCACCTCGCCTCGCCGCGCCGCGCCGCGCCGCGGGTTGCGGGAATGAGCCGAGCCGAGCTCACACCTATGCGCTTATTTTTGCCAGTCACTAACGGAGAGGTTCTGACAGCAGGGCCACGATCTGAGGCGTCGGATCGTGGGCTGTTACGGACTCGGACGTGGGTCAAGCCCACGTCTCTCCAAGCGGCTGCGCCTATATAAGTATGCGGTGTCTTCTAACCCTAGCCGCCACGAACAGATCGCATCTGCTCACGCGCACGCCCACCGTCGTTCCTTTGCTGCTGCTGCCGCCGGTGCCTCCATCCCGTCCGCCGCGTACACGGTCGACGGGAGAGCAGGTCTCCGAAATTCCGTCTCTCTGGTTCCTGTACGGGAGAGAGGCGAATAGGTTTTTGGGAAGCGACTACGCGACTGCTCGCCTCCGATCCACTACTTCCTCTACGCCCGCGCCGTCTCCGTCATCACCATGTCAAGCGACGCCGAACGTGCCGCCGCCGAGAAGACCGAGGCCGACAAGAAGGCCGCCGAGGACGCCGCTGCTACCACCAAAGCCGCGGCCTCTGCATGGCCTACTGGAGGGTATAGCTCGTTTATCCCGCTCCTGATTACTTTCATATTAGCAGTACTAGCAGTATGCGTAGATTTGTCTACTGTTTGCTTAGTACGTGCATGTTTAGATCAAAGTCAGTACATCATCAACTTAGTCCATGCCATGCTAGTGATTTACTCGTGGATTAATTTAATCGAGAAATTGCCTATTTACTCAACAAGTTTTTGGATCCAAGCATTGCTACTGTAGGTGGAAACAAATCAACAGGAAATGTACCTCCACAGGTCTCTGGCTGTCGGTTGGCAGGGGCGAGCTCACCCAGTGGAGATGCGGAGCAGAGGAAGACCAACAGCAGCAAGTCAAGAGAGGAGATTTTATCTCATCTTTCTTACTATTCTGCTCTACTTTAGCTCTGAGGTCCTTTTCCAAAAAAAAAAACTTTAGCTCTGAGGTTCTAGAGCAAACTAAAACTCAGCGGCGGCAGCAAGAATCACCAGAGGCGGAGGGGACAACACAGTGGTCACTTCACTCAATCTGGAAGAACAAGAATTTGTAATGTAGCAAATCAGAAGATAAGTTGTGGATGCGAAACATTTCAGTAGAAGCAGAATAGCAAGAAAGATAGGACAAATTTACCAGGCCGCTAGCCGGGTCAGTGGATTCGATGCATCGTGCTCTGAATAATGACTGGAAACTCCATGGTTCTACTTCTTGCTGTCAGTTGGCAGAGGTTGGATGGGATCCCCAACAAGCCGGATCAGTGGATTTGAGGCCTCGTGCTCTGAATAATGATTTGCTTGCTGTTCCACTGCCACCACAAATGATTCAACCAACACAAATCGATCAGACTCTCAAGCAGGAGAACAACTCACTTTTTAGATCCAAGCATTTCTACTTTTAACTGGAAATAAATCGGCAGGAAATATACCTCCACGGGATAACGAAGCGGAAGCGGGGGCGGCGCACCAGATGGCAGATGCGTGAGGGTCTCTGCCCGCGATCGGGATATGAAGCAAATGACACGCCGGCTGCGGCCCCGGCAGCGATAATCAGAATCCCCTTTGATCTTCACTCGATCTGGAAGAATAAGTTATAATCTAGCAAATCAGCAGATTAATAAGTGCCTGTGGATGAGAAAGATTTCGGTGGAGCAGAGTAGCAAGAAAGATTAGACTGAATTACCGGGTCAGTCAGTGGATTTGATGCATGTGTAAAAGTGGTTGAAGCGTATGCTTTCGCAGGGACGCATTGCGTGTTATTTATAGAACAGAATACAGGATCGGTAGTTCAGGTTGTTGGTGGATTGATCCTCAAGCTAAAGTCTATACAAGATAGAGATCAATCCTAACCAACCTAAACTACCTAGAGTACAACACACGCAACACGCGTACGTGGTTTATACACCACCACGTACGTATACATTACATTGTCTAACACTCCCCCTCAATCATAACTTACCAAGTTGAGATTGCTCTTGAAGTCTTCCAATTTGCGCCATGATAGGGCTTTAGTGAAGCCATCTGCAACTTGATCATTGGTGGGAATGAAAC
>NW_021177019.1:0-1035 GCF_002162155.2 Triticum dicoccoides
CCATGGTCAGGAAACCGTAACCATCTATTGATTAACGAGCTAGTCAACTAGAGGCTTACTAGGGACATGGTGTTGTCTATGTATCCACACATGTATCTGAGTTTCCTATCAATACAATTCTAGCATGGATAATAAACGATTATCATGAACAAGGAAATATAATAATAATCAATTTATTATTGCCTCTAGGGCATATTTCCAACAGTCTCCCACTTGCACTAGAGTCAATAATCTAGTTCACATCGATATGTGATTAACACTCAAGGTCACATCCCCATGTGACTAACACCCAAAGAGTTTACTAGAGTCAATAATCTAGTTCACATTTACCATGTGATTAACACTCGATGAGTTCTGGGTTTGATCATGTTATGCTTGTGAGAGAGGTTATAGTCAACGGGTCTGAACCTTTCAGATCCGTGTGTGCTTTACAAATTTCTATGTCATCTCCTAGATGCAGCTACCACGGTCTATTTGGAGCTATTCCAAATAACTGTTCTACTTGGAGCTATTCTAAATTGTTGCTCCATTATACGTATCCGGTATCTCTACTCAGAGCTATCCGGATAGGTGTTAAGATTGCATTGACGTAACCCTTTACGACGAACTCTTTTACCACCTCCATAATTGAGAAAATTCCTTAGTCCACTAGTTACTAAGGATAACTTTGACCGCTGTCCTGTGATCCATTCTTGGATCACTCTTGTACCCCTTGACTGACTCATGGTAAAGCACACTTCAGGTGCGGTACACAGCATAGCATACTGTAGAGCCTATGTCTTAAGCATAGGGGACGACCTTCGTTCCTTTCTCTCTATTCTGCCATGGTCGAGCTTTAAGTCTTAACTTCATACCTTACAACTCAGGCAAGAACTCCTTCTTTGACTGATCCATCTTGAACACCTTCAAGATCACGTCAAGGCATGTGCTCATTTGAAAGTACTATTAAGCGTTTTGATCTATCCTTATAGATCTTGATGCTCAATGTTCAAGTAGCTTAATCCAGGTTTTCCATTGAAAACACTTTCCAAATAA
>NW_021177020.1:0-895 GCF_002162155.2 Triticum dicoccoides
GAGAAGCAATCGATTTGGGCATGATGAGCCGACATCCAGTCCATACCCAGAATGATATTAATATCTGAAGATTTAAGGGCTATCAAAGACGCGAGGAAAACAAGTCTGTCGACTTGGATTTCATTTCCATAACTTACCCTAGAGGTCTGCCATCTAGAACCAGGGGTAGAAATTTCCATAGTGGATGGCATGTCACAGAATGCAACGTTATGCAAACGAGCATAACTTTCGGATATAAAAGAATGAGAGGCTCCTGTATCGAAAAGAACAGATGCCGGGTGGCAGTTAACAAGAAGCGTACCGAGAACGACGTTGGGATCCTCTTGAGCTTCTTCGGCAGAGATACAGTTGACATGGCCACGTGAAGCGGTGACCGGCTTGGCGTGGAATATTTTTCCTGTCGGCTTGCCACGGCCAACAGCTTTAGCAAATTGATTGGGGTTGGTCTGGGGACACTCACGCATATAGTGACCAGATTCCCCACACTTGAAACAAGTCACGGAACTGGTACGTGGAGGAGCATTGTTAGTTGGACCCCCATAGGGCTTGGCTGGAGCAGACTGTTGAACGGGGCGAGGCGCCTGGAAGGATGGCCTTGGTGTAAACCTGGGTGGCAGGGCGGTGTTGGGTACCCACACGCGGCGCTTCTGAGGACCAGCACCGGATGAGGAACCCATGTCACGGCCATGCTTGCGTGTTGCGTCATAGTCAGTCTGACCAGTTTCGGCACTGATGGCTTTGTTGACAAGTTTCTGAAAAGTTGTGCACTCATGCAGACGGAGGTCACGGCGAAGCTCAGGACTAAGGCCCTTACGGAACCTTGCTTGCTTCTTGGCATCGGTAGACACTTCCTCGGTTGCATATCGTGCGAGATTACCAAACTCCCTGCTGTAAG
>NW_021177021.1:0-976 GCF_002162155.2 Triticum dicoccoides
TTGGCATTGTTTGAATTATTTTTAAATTCAAAACAGTGGCAAAAGAATTAAATAAAAACAAAACAGAACAGAAAAATATAACACAGAAATTACCTGGACCTTACCTAGCAGCCACCCACAGCCCAACACTGTGCAGCCCACCTGCGCAGGCCCAGCCCACCTCCTCCCCCTTGTCTTCTTCCTCCCCTCGCACCGAAGCAGCTCGGTGGCGAGCGCCGACGCTGCCTCGGCCACCTCCTGCTTCCTCTCGTCGCCCTGGACTCCGTCCGCAACGCCACGCAGCCCCTGGCCCTTCTCACTCCCTCTGGCCCGCTCCCCCTCCCCTGGCTCTCTCTTTCCCTCTCTTCCTGTGATCCCCGAACGCACCTGGGAGCGCCGCTCGCCGTAGCCATGACCACGGCCACCCCCTCCCCTCTCCGACGTGCTCCCGAGCTCCTGCACCTCGTCGCCAACCCCCTCACCGAGCCACGTGACCGGAAGGGCCCCGAGCAGGCGCCATCGTCATCATCCCCAAGCTCCGGCCCGGCGCCGTTCTCCGTCGAATTCGGCCATTCCGGCGCGCCCCCGAGCCCACTGACCCTCCCTACAGCTCCGCGGTGAGCCTCTGTGCAGAACCCCTCTCTCTCCCCTCGTGTTTGCGAGCCCTAGGCCATAGTTCCGTCGAGACCGAGACCTCACCGGCGCCGGACTTGTCGCCGTCGTCGTTTTGGTTCACCTCCGTCCAAACCGAGCACGCAGACGTACTCAGAGCACTCCCAGGAGCCCGTAGCACCCACCAACCCCTCCTCCCATGCACCATAGCGCCGGTCCCGCGAACCCCCGAGCTCCGGCCGCCGCCGGGGTCGATACCGCGCTCAACTCCGGCCACCCCACGCCCTCTCGTGGCTCCCCCTAGATGCGCGGGAGCACGGGCTTCCTCCTGGTGCCCTCAGGGTGCCCAACCGCAGCCTGTAGTGCCAACCCGAGCTACTCCGGC
>NW_021177022.1:0-1003 GCF_002162155.2 Triticum dicoccoides
TTTACGTGTCGGTCATCAACACTCGCAGTTTTGGCCGATTCTACCCCGTTTCTTGGATTATTACTCACTGTTTTGGGGTCCCGAAGCGATTTCAATAATTGTTGAACACCAAGGTCCGCTTATGTGTCGGTCATCAACACTGGCAGTTTCGGCCTATTCTGGCCCGTTTGATGGACTATTAGTCACTGTTTTGGGGTCCCGCAGTGGTTTCCATGGTTAGCGAACCCTGTGGTGCGTTTACGTGTCGGTCATCAACACTCGTAATTTTGGCTGATTCTAACCCGTTTCTTGGATTATTACTCATTGTTTTGGGGTCCCAAAATTATTTCCATAGTTGTTAAACACCAAGGTGCGCTTATATGTCGGTCATCAACACTGGCAGTTTTGACTGATTCTGGCCCGCTTCATTGACTATTACCCACTATTTTGGGGTCCCGGAGTGATTTCCACGATTAACGAACCCTGGAGTGCATTTACGTGGCGGTCATCAATACTCGCAGTTTTGGCCGATTCTGGCCCGTTTCTTGCATTGTTACTCACCGTTTTGGAGCCCTGAAGCGATTTCCATAATTGTTTAACACCAAGGTCCGCTTACGTGTCCGTCATCAACACTGGCAGTTTTGGCCGATTCCGGCCCGTTTGATGGACTATTAGTCACTGTTTTGGGGTCCCGGAGTGGTTTCCATGGTTAACGAACCCTGTGGTACGTTTACGTGTCGGTCATCAACACTCGTAATTTTGGCCGTTTCTGACCCGTTTCTTGGATTATTACTCATTGTTTTGGGGTCCCAAAATGATTTCCATAGTTGTTAAACACCAAGGTGCGCTTATATGTCGGTCATCAACACTGGCAGTTTTGACCGATTCTGGCCCGCTTCGTTGACTATTACCCACTATTTTGGGGTCCCGGAGTGATTTCCACGATTAACGAACCCTGGAGTGCATTTACGTGTCGGTCATCAACACTCGCAGTTTTGGCCGATTCTACCCCGTTTCTTGGATT
>NW_021177023.1:0-1192 GCF_002162155.2 Triticum dicoccoides
CAAGCACGCTTAACTTCGGAGTTCTGATGGGATCCGGTGCTTTAGTGCTGGTATGATCGCATCCGACATGTTACCCCGGTCTTCGTCCCTTATCCTTGCCTCTCCCAGCTCCACTACAAAGACGATTGTACATTGCTTTGGCCGCTCCCTCTCAACTACGGAGACGAGTTTAACGCGGTTTCCACCCCTCCCTCTCAACCGCACCAGTGCACGCTTGCCGCGCCACAACGCCGACGCTGGACCCGTGAATCGTGAGCACCCAGCTATGACTTACCGCACTCGTGCAAAATAATAAAACACGGTAAATATATTACTTACACGTGCGTTTTGTTTTGCAAGCGGCGCGAAAAAAATTAAAAAGGGAATGCAACACGAGGACTTCCCAGGAGGTCACCCATCCTAGTACTACTCTCGCCCAAGCACGCTTAACTTCGGAGTTCTGATGGGATCCGGTGCTTTAGTGCTGGTATGATCGCATCCAACATGTTACCCCGGTCTTCGTCCCTTACCCTTGCCCCTCCCAGCTCCACTACAAAGATCTTTGTACATTGCTTTGGCCGCTCCCTCTCAACTACGGAGACGAGTTTAACGCGGTTTCCACCCCTCCCTCTCAACCGCACCAGTGCACGCTTGCCGCGCCACAACGCCGACGCTGGAGCCGTGAATCGTGAGCACCCAGCTATGACTTACCGCACTCGTGCAAAATAATAAAACACGGTAAATATATTACTTACACGTGCGTTTTGTTTTGCATGCGGCGCGAAAAAAATTAAAAAGGGAATGCAACACGAGGACTTCCCAGGAGGTCACCCATCCTAGTACTACTCTCGCCCAAGCACGCTTAACCTCGGAGTTCTGATGGGATCCGGTGCTTTAGTGCTGGTATGATCGCATCCGACATGTTACCCCGGTCTTCGTCCCTTATCCTTGCCCCTCCCAGCTCCACTACAAAGACGATTGTACATTGCTTTGGCCGCTCCCTCTCAACTACGGAGACGAGTTTAACGCGGTTTCCACCCCTCCCTCTCAACCGCACCAGTGCACGCTTGCCGCGCCACAACGCCGACGCTGGACCCGTGAATCATGAGCACCCAGCTATGACTTACCGCACTCGTGCAAAATAATAAAACACGGTAAATATATTACTTACACGTGCGTTTTGTTTTGCAAGCGGCGCGAAAAAAATTAAAAA
>NW_021177024.1:0-1335 GCF_002162155.2 Triticum dicoccoides
ATGGAAATCACTTCGGGACCCCAAAACCGTGAGTAATAGTCCACGAAACATGTCAGAATTGGCCAAAACTGTGAGTGTTGACGACAGACACATAAATGCACCCCGGGGTTCATCAATCGTGGAAATCCCTCTGGGTCTCCAAAACATTGAGTAATAGTGCACGAAACGGACACGATTCGGCCAAATATGTGAGTGTTGATGACCGACACGTAAACGCACCCTGGGGTTCGTCAATCATGGAAATGACTCTGAGACCCCAAAATAGAGTAGTAGTCCAAGAAACGGGCCAGAATCGGCCCAAACTGTGATTGTTGATGACCGACACGTAAGCGCACCTTGGAGTTCGACAACCATGGAAATCGCTTTGGGACCCCAAAACGGTGAGTAATAGTCCATGAAACGGGCCAGAATCGGCCAAAACTGCGAGTATTGATGACCAACGCGTAAGGACACCTTAGGGTTCAACAACTATGGAAATCGCTTCGGGACCCCAAAACGGTGAGTAATAGTCCACGAAACCAGTCAAAATTGGCCAAAACTCTCAGTGTTGACGACGGACACATAAACGAACCCCGGGGTTCATCGATCGTGGAAATTGCTCTAGGTCCCCAAAATGCTGAGTGATAGTGCACAAAACGGACTAGAATCGGCCGAATATGTGAGTGTTGATCACCGACACGTAAACGCACCAAGGGTTCGTCAATCATCGAAATGACTCCAAGACCCCAAAATAGAGTAATAGTCCAAGAAACGGGCTAGAATCGGCCCAAACTGTGATTGTTGATGACCGACATGTAAGCGCACCTTGGAATTCGACAACCATGGAAATCGCTTTGGGACCCCAAAACGGTGAGTAATAGTCCATGTAACGGGCCAGAATCGGCCAAAACTGCGAGTATTGATGACCAACGCGTAAGGACACCTTAGGGTTCAACAACTATGGAAATCGCTTCGGGACCCCAAAACGGTGAGTAATAGTCCACGAAACCAGTCAAGATTGGCCAAAACTCTCAGTGTTGACGACGGACACATAAACGAACCCCGGGGTTCATCGATCGTGGAAATTGCTCTAGGTCCCCAAAATGCTGAGTGATAGTGCACAAAACGGACTAGAATCGGCCGAATATGTGAGTGTTGATCACCGACACGTAAACGCACCAAGGGTTCGTCAATCATCGAAATGACTCCAAGACCCCAAAATAGAGTAATAGTCCAAGAAACGGGCTAGAATCGGCCCAAACTGTGATTGTTGATGACCGACATGTAAGCGCACCTTGGAATTCGACAACCATGGAAATCGCTTTGGGACCCCAAAACGGTGAGTAATAGTCCATG
>NW_021177025.1:0-714 GCF_002162155.2 Triticum dicoccoides
CGGGACCCCAAAACAGTGAGTAATAGTCCAAGAAACGGGCCAGAATCGGTCAAAACTGCGAGTGTTGATGACCGACACATAAGCGCACCTTGGGGTTCAACAACTATGGAAATCGCTTCGGGCCCCCAAAATGGTGAGTAATAGTCCAAGAAACGGGCCAAACTCGGCCAAAACTGTGAGTGTTGATGACCGATACATAAGCGCACCTTCGGGTTCAACAACTATGGAAATCGCTTCGGGACCCCAAAACGGTGACTAATAGTCCACGAAACGCCCCAGAATCGGCAAAAACTGCGAGTGTTGATGACTGACACGTAAACGCACCACAGGGTTCGTTAATCGTGGAAATCACTCCGGGACCCCATAATAGTGAGAATTGTCCACGAAACGGGCCAGAATTGGCCAAAACTATGAGTGTTGATGACCGACACACAAGCACACCTTGGGGTTCAACAACTATGGAAATCGCTTCGGGACCCCAAAACAGTGAGTAATAGTCCAAGAAACGGGCCAGACTCGGCCAAAACTGTGCGTGTTGTTGACCGATACATAAGCGCACCTTGGGGTTCAACAACTATGGAAATCGCTTCGGGACCCCAAAACGGTGACTAATAGTCCACGAAACGGGCCAGAATCGGCAAAAATTGTGAGTGTTGATGACCGGCACATAAGCGCACCTTGGGGTTCAACAACTATGGGAATCGCTTCGGGACC
>NW_021177025.1:724-1407 GCF_002162155.2 Triticum dicoccoides
CAGAAACGGCCAAAACCATGGTTGTTAATGACCGACACATAAGCACACCTTGGGGTTCAACAACTATGGAAATCGCTATGGGACCCCAAAACAGTGAGTAATAATCCAAGAAACGGGCCAGAATCGGCGAAAACTGTGAGTGTTGATGACCGACACATAAGTGCACCTTGGGGTTCAACAACTATGGAAATCGCTTCGGGACCCCAAAATGGTGAGTAATAGTCCAAGAAACGGGCCAGAATCGGCCAAAACTGTGAGTGCTAATGACCGAAACATAAGCACACCTTGGGGTTCAACAACTATGGAAATCCCTTCGGGCCCCCAAAACAGTGAGTAATAGTCCAAGAAACGGGCCAGAATCGGCCAAAACTGTGAGTGTTAATGACCGAAACATAAGCGCACATTGGGGTTCAACAACTATGAAAATCGCTTCGGGACCCCGCAATGGTGAGTAATAGTCCAAGAAACAGGCCAGAATCGGCCAAAACTGCGAGTGTTGATGACCGACACGTAAACGCAACCCAGGGTTCGTTAATCATGGAAATCTCTCCGGGACTCCAAAACAGTGAGTGATAGTCCTTGAAACGAGCCAGAATCAGCCAAAACTTTGAGTGTTGATGACCGACACATAAGCGCACCTTGGGGTTCAACAACTATGGAAATCACTTCGGGACCCCAAAACA
>NW_021177026.1:0-1108 GCF_002162155.2 Triticum dicoccoides
TGAATATAGCAGTAGCGCGCGCGCTGCTGCTAGACTTTAGTTGTAGCACCGCGCTATTGATACACCAAATGCCCGCGCTACTGCTAGGCTTTTTCCTAGTATAGTGTCTCGTAGTCGAAGGAATATATATTTGATATGAAGAAAGCAATAGCAATAAAACTGAACGGTTATTATACTAAGCTAACGGATGGATCATGTTATCAAATGACAACTCATGTCTATGGTTATGAAACTTTAACCATCTTTGATCAACGAGCTAGTCTAGCAGAGGCTTACTATGAACACGGTATTTGTTTATGTATTCACACATGTATTTAAGTTTCCAATCAATACAATTTTAGCATGAATAATAAACCTTTATTATGAATAAGGAAATATAAAATAACAACTTTATTATTGCGTCTAGAAGATATTTCCTTCACTTATATGTCCCTATGACAATTTTGCAATTCCCCTGACTAATATTATGTCCAGCTCTGTTGGAATTAACCACGGTCTGTGTGTGGATTGGACAGGAAGCTAGCTGGAGTACTATATCCCCTTGTAATCAAATGTTGGTTCAGATAAATAAGATCACTGGAGCAACATGCCTTTGTGTGTTTTCAGGTGAGTGTCTCTGCGTTCCGCCGCTGGATTCGTACTTGAGCTCAAGAAAATCCATCCACTTGCCTGCCTGCTTCAAAGCCAACTTCTACATGAATTGCATTGCATACCAAAAGCATCGTGCCCGTGGTTGCAGCTCGCTGTGGTGAAGGGCGACCGCGTTGGTCTCTGTCCTTTTTTCACTTTTCTGCAAGAGAAGGAGAGAGAAGCCGAGCCAGCGTGGTGTCATGTTTTTTTTTAAATGACACCACGCTGACTCGGCTTCTTGTAGTTCATTGGAGACCTCCTCGATTGCTTTTGGGTGACGACCATTATGTCGTCCGTCTCCGTACTCTGACCGTGTGCCTCTCTATATGTCCAGCATAGACATCTGTACTAAACTTAATGTTGTCTGTACAATTCTTGGCCTGCTTTTGTTGTCTGTGCTAAATGTTGGATGTTACATGATGCATGTATTGGAGTGAATCTCACACAAAAATTTAGAGCCTATTGAATTACGCAATGT
>NW_021177027.1:0-1346 GCF_002162155.2 Triticum dicoccoides
CCAAGGGCCACGAAATTCCCCCCTCTTCCTCCATATATACAGCCCTTAGGGCATCGTTTAGACTTTGGGTTTTGTTTAGATTAAAAGTTCGCCATAGCTGCAACTTCGCGTACTTCGTTTGTGTTCAACGACCAGACAAAGGCGTCACAGAACCCCACCTTGATCAATAAAGCTTTCATCTTATATTCGCAATATCCAGATTGCAATCTTAGTTTCTTGCTTGTTCTTCGTTTGCTCGCAGGAAACAGACCCTCGTGGTCAGGTTGATCGTGCTCCGGCGTGGTCAATAACCTCTCGGAGTTGGTTTAGCGATTGCTAAGGCGCGACGTCCTCGCACGTTCGTAGTCGGATCGTCAAAGTCGACTTCCACCAAAGCGAAATCCACCATCTCATCCAAAGACGGGACACCTTTGCCTCTATCAAGTGGTATCAGATTTCCAGGTTGCTCGGTGAGATTTTACAGTTTTTTAGTAGTTTAGATCGAGTCTGTTCTTCATACCTATAGTCCACGAAAAAGCTAAGAAAAAAATTAGGGTTAGTTCATCATATCCGAACCAATCTGAGCCTTGCATAATCTTTTTAGGGTTTTGCTTTGTTGAATTTGCGGTTGCATCGTCGTGTCTAGTTGCTGGTCTTAGAGTCTAGTCTTTTAGAGTTTCGAGTTCTCGTCATAAGTGGTCACGCCGCCGCCGCACCATCATCATCGCCCCTGCCATCTACCACCACCGCACCGAATCTGTATCCATATACCACCACCAATCCGTGTCCATATACCACCACCGATCCATATCCATATACTACCACCGCTACCACCACCGCTGCCATATACCACCACCATATATCCACCACCAATCCGAGTTCTTTGCTTATTAGGTTTGTGATGAGGACATCAATACAATTGTTACACCCACAGCCCCTGCTGCTATACATACTGGACCAATTACTAGAGCTCGTGCACGCCAACTAAATTACCAGGTACTTTCGTTTCTTGGTAATGATTCTAATGTTCATGAGAATATGATGCTGCCTAAATTGGATACATTTGTTTTGCTTACAAATGAAGGGCATAGCTTGGAGAAGGATGAACATTGGAGCAAGAACAAGCATGGAGATGATGGCATGCGCAAGGGGAACAAGAACGGAGTTACAAGTGATGATTTCAGGACTTTGAAGCCACCATAATGGGTGCATGAAGCCTTGGACGAAATATACAAGATGCCACTTCATAAATTTCGTCCCGAGGCTATTTTAGGTGCTGCGTCACCTTATTATTGGGCCAGGCCCATGTAATTTCGAAATACATAAGTATAGGCTATTTTTAGAGTCCGTATGTGTGGGGAAACAAG
>NW_021177028.1:0-1080 GCF_002162155.2 Triticum dicoccoides
TTTCATGAAGTATCCCTTGTTGCACTTGCCCTTCTTGAAACTAGTGGTTTCACCAACCATCAACAATTGATGCTCCTTCTTGATTTCTACTTTCGCGGTGTCAAACATCGCGAATACCTCAAGGATCATCATATCTATCCCTGATATGTTATAGTTCATCACGAAGCTCTAGCAGCTTCGTGGCAATGACTTTGGGGAAACATCACTATCTCATTTGGAAGATCAACTCCCACTCGATTCAAGTGATTGTTGCACTCAGACAATCTGAGCACAAGCTCAACGATTGAGCTTTTCTCCCTTAGTTTGTAGGCTAAGAAAATCGTCGGAGGTCTTATACCTCTTGACATGGGCACGAGCCTGAAATCCCAATTTCAGCCCTCGAAACATCTCATATGTTCCGCGACGTTTCGAAAACGTCTTTGGTGCCTCTACTTAAACCATTTAACTGAACTATCACGTAGTTATCAAAACGTGTATGTTTGATGTTCGAAACATCCACAAACGAGGTTTGGGGTTCAACACACTGAGCGGTGCATTAAGGACATAAGCTTTCTACTGTCCACATAATCGCTACTGTCAACTTTCAACTATATTTTCTCTAGGAACATAACTAAACAGTAGAACTAAAGCGCGAGCTATGACATAATTTGCAAAGAGTCTTTTGACTATGTTCAAGATAATTAAGTTCATCTTATGAACTCCCACTCAGATAGACATCCCTCTGGTCATCTAAGTGATCACATGATCCGAGTTAACTAGGCCGTGTCCGATCATCACGTGAGACGGACTAGTCAACATCGGTGATCATCTTCATGTTGATCGTATCTACTATACGACTCATGCTCGACCTTTCGGTCTCCGTGTTCCGAGGCCATGTCTGCACATGCTAGGCTCGTCAAGTTAACCCTAAGTGTTTTCGCTGTGTAAAACTGTCTTACACCCGTTGTATGTGAACGTAAGAATCCATCACACCCGATCATCACGTGGTGCTTAGAAGCGACGAACTGTAGCAACGGTGCACAGTTAGGGGAGAACACTTCTTGAAATTTTGTAAGGGATCATCTTATTTACTACCGTCGT
>NW_021177029.1:0-898 GCF_002162155.2 Triticum dicoccoides
TAATTGGTCCAGTATGTATAGCAGCAGGGGCTGTGGGTGTAACAATTGTATTGATGTCCTCATCATCCTCCCCTTCTTGAAATGAAGTCGTCCTCGACGGAAGTTCATCTTCCTCACCCAAATAAGGCTTCAAATCTGCAATGTTAAAAGTGGGACTAACCCCAAAATCTGCAGGCAGCTCAAGTTTATATGCATTATCATTTATTTTCTCTAACACCTTAAAGGGACCATCAGCACGTGGCATTAACTTTGATTTGCGCAAATCAGGAAATCTATCCTTACGCAAATGTAACCAAACAAGATCTCCAGGTGCAAACACAACATGTTTTCTACCCTTATCTCCAGCAAGTTTATATTTAGCATTCATGCACTCAATGTTTTCCTTAGTTAACTCATGCATTTTTAAAATCAATTCAGCACGTTGTTTAGCATTAAAATTAACCTTCTCCGAAGATGGAAGAGGCAACAAATCAATATGTGCATGAGGTAGGAAACCATACACAACTTCAAAAGGGCACATCTTAGTAGTAGAATGCAATGAACGATTATAAGCAAATTCAATATGAGGCAAGCATTCCTCCCACATTTTCTTATTATTCTTCAAAACAGCCCTAAGCATAGTAGACAATGTTCTATTGACTACTTCAGTTTGTCCATCAGTTTGGGGGTGACAAGTAGTACTAAAAAGCAGTTTAGTCCCCAACTTAGCCCATAAACATCTCCAAAAGTGGCTAAGAAATTTAGTATCACGATCTGAAACAATAGTATTTGGCACACCATGCAAGCGAATAATTTCACGAAAGAACAAATCAGCAACATTAACAGCATCATCGCTTTTATGACATGGTATAAAGTGTGCCATTTTCGAGAATCTATCCACGACAACAAATATGCTATC
>NW_021177030.1:0-1431 GCF_002162155.2 Triticum dicoccoides
TTCACCACCCGTGGAGCAGCCGTCCGTCCGAGCCAGATCGGGGACCCACCAGAACCACCATCACGGCCAGTCGACGCCACCAGGTAGCCACCTCTTCGCATAGTTGTAGATTAATTTGTGAATTCTGTAGGGCTCAACAAAAGGGCATACTTCAACTGGAAAATAAAATCAAATGTAATGAGTAGGATGTGTTCCTGTACTCATAATGCATTAATGCTCCATAGTCTCGCCTGATGTGACCAATTGTTATAGAGAGATGTTTTATCTTTTTCCCGCACTGTTGAACCATTAATTTTACCTATTTGATGCCTTTTCTTTTAGGCATGGAAATGCTTCTTTTGGTCATGCTATACTATTATAATAATAGTGCTTATTTTTGCTACTACATCATGCTTGTTAGCTATGCTTGACACATGTTTTTCCTGCTAAACCCAGCAAGCAGTTTTAGCCCATTTGGTCTTCCATTAGTTCAGTGCCTGATTCGTCGGGGTTGTTGTGTTTTCTATGTTTCTCATCGTGTGTCGGGCAGTGGCGAGTGCAGCTAATACTAATACGCCAATGTGAGCTTCTTACAGACCTTGTTTCCCTCTGCTCCTGCTACCTCTCCCTCCCCTTATATGCAAGATTGTACGATCTGCTTCGTTTCCTTGCTACATTTTTCCCACGGTACATAAACCTCTGACTAACTGAAGAGAAAATGTCGTTGCCCTATAGTATTTTTAGATTAATTTTGTGTTGTTTTCTATATATTGCATTCTCACTACCATGCTTAATTATTTACAGGGCCATCAGAACATGTAACTCGAGTCTAGCGCCGCCTACCCAACAAGAATTGCATAGACTTCATTGTGGAAATCTGAATGTAGTTATTTATATGGGGGTTGCGACAGTAAGCGGGTCAACACCGCTGAGGTGCACAACCATTCCGAGAAGTTGATGACCCATCTTGCCATTCTCTTATTGCCTGCTTGAGGTGCTAATTATTAATTGCTTGTCGGGGTTGATCGTTGCCTGGGTCGATCGGCTGGAAGACTGAAGGTGTTGCAGAGCCTGCTACCCAATTCCAACAAGGTCACTCCATTTTTCCTTCTTTCTTTGTCCCTGAATTTGGTGCTGCTGCGTTTATGTTTGTGATGAAATTAATGGGTTCATGTTTGCGTTGGTCTGCGGGGTTAGGCATCAATTCTTGATGGGCCATTGAGTATCAGAAGCAACTGCATCTCCAAGTATAGGTCATTAAGCATGCCTGGATGCATTTGGATGATGATCTCAGTTTGAGGGAGTTATTGGTCTCATCGATGACATACGCAAGTAAGATCTCTATGATCAGGGTCCAGTGCTTAGTTAATTTCTCGAGTGCTTGAATTGGTTGAATACATATGAACCATATCATAGGAAGAGATGTTGTGCTAGCTTTAGACAATGCACATT
>NW_021177031.1:0-1035 GCF_002162155.2 Triticum dicoccoides
ATTCTCGTTTCATGGACTATTACTCGCGGTTTCGTGCATTATTACTCAGCGTTTTGGGGACCCATAGCGATTTCCATGATTGATGAACCCCGGGGTGCGTTTCATGGACTATTACTCACCGTTTTGGGGTCCCAAAGCGATTTCCATGGTTGTTGAACTCCAAGGTATGCTTACGTGTTGGTCATCAACACCCGAAGTTTTGGCCGATTCTTGCCCGTTTCATGAACAATTGCTAACTGTTTTGGGGTCCCGGAGTGATTTCCATTATTGTCGAACCCCGGGTGCGTTTACGTGTCTGTCATCAACATTCGTAGTTTTAGCCGATTCTGGCCCGTTTCATGGACTATTACTCACCGTTTTGGGGTCCCAGAGCGATTTCCATGGTTGTCGAACTCCAAGGTGTACTTACGTGTTGGTCATCAACACTCGCAGTTTTGGTCGATTCTGGCCCGTTTCATGGACTATTGCTCACTGTTTTGGGGTCCCGGAGTGATTTCCATGGTTGTCGAACCCCGGGTGCGTTTACGTGCCAATCATCAACACTCGTGGTTTTGGCCGATTCTGGCCCGTTTCATGGACTATTACTCACCGTTTGTGGGTCCCAAAGCGATTCTCGTTTCATGGACTATTACTCGTGGTTTGTGCATTATTACTCAGCGTTTTGGGGACCTAGAGCAATTTTCATGAGTGATGAACCCCAGGGTGCGTTTATGTGTTTGTCGTCAACTCTCACAGCTTTGGCCAAATCTGACCCGTTTCGCGGACTATTACTCATCGTTTTCGGGTCCCGAAGCGATTTCCATAGTTGTTGAACCCCAAGGTGTGCTTACGTGTTGGTCATCAACACTCGTAGTTTTGGCTGATTCTGGCCCGTTTCATGCACTATTACTCACCGTTTTGGGGTCCCAAAGCGATTGTCGTTTCATGGACTATTACTCACCGTTTTGGGGTCCCAAAGCGATTCTCGTTTCATGGACTATTACTCGCGGTTTCGTGCATTATTACTCAGCGTTTTGGGGACCCATAGCGATTTCC
>NW_021177032.1:0-738 GCF_002162155.2 Triticum dicoccoides
ACTTCAATGTTTTTTAAACTTATTTGAACTCCGAACTTTTTTCTGTTCAGTATGCAGCATTCAAAGCAACATCATCAATTTCCAACAAGTTCTGACATCATTTGTTGTTTTTTGGTCATTTACCTAATTGTTTAGAGAGCTAAATGACCGTGAAATTGAAAATCACTACAAAATGAATTCTGAAAATGTTGAAACTTGGCATGGTATCATCATTTCAACCGCATAGCATGTGCGAAAGAGTAGAGAGGGTCACGGCAAAAACTGGACGCACTTCGTGTACAAACTGGACAAACTCTTTCGGAGTATCAGGGTTTCGGACGAGAACTCATCTGTTACACGGGCACTTCAATGTTTTTTACTTATTTGAACTCCGGACTTCTTTTGTGTTCAGTATGCAGCATTCAAAGCGACGTCACCAATTTCCAACATGTTCTGACATCATTTGTTGTTTTCAGTCATTTTCCTAATTGTTTAGAGAGCTAAATGACCGTGAAATTGAAAATCACTACAAAATGAATTCTGAAAATGTTGAAACTTGGCATGGTATCATCATTTCACCCGCATAGCATGTGAGAAATAGTAGAGAGGGTCACGGCAAAAACTGGACGCGCTTCGTGTACAAACTGGACAAACTCTTTCGGAGTATCAGGGTTTCAGACGAGAACTCATCTGTTACACGAGCACTTCAATGTTTTTAAACTTAATTGAACTCCGGACTTCTTTTCTGTTCAGTATGCA
>NW_021177032.1:748-2312 GCF_002162155.2 Triticum dicoccoides
CCAACATGTTCTGACATCATTTGTTGTTTTTCGGTCATTTACCTAATTGTTTAGAGAGCTAAATGACCGTGAAATTGAAAATCACTACAAAATGAATTCTGAAAATGTTGAAACTTGGCATGGTATCATCATTTCACCCGCATAGCATGTGCGAAAGAGTAGAGAGGGTCACGGCAAAAACTGGACGCACTTCGTGTACAAACTGGACAAACTCTTTCGGAGTATCAGGGATTCGAATGAGAACTCATCTGTTACACGGGCACTTCAATGTTTTTTAAACTTGTTTGAACTCCGAACTTCTTTTGTGTTCAGTAAGCAGCATTCAAAGCGACATCATCAATTTCCAACATGTTCTAACATCATTTGTTGTTTTTCGGTCATTTACCTAATTGTTTAGAGAGCTAAATGACCGTGAAATTGAAAATCACTACAAAATGAATTCTGAAAATGTTGAAACTTGGCATGGTATCATCATTTCACCCGCATAGCATGTGCGAAAGAGCAGAGAGGGTCACGGCAAAAACTGGACGCACTTCGTGTACAAACTAGACAAACTCTTTCGGAGTATCAGGGTTTCGGACGAGAACTCATCTGTTACACGGCCACTTCAATGTTTTTTAAATTTATTTGAACTCCGGACTTCTTTTGTGTTCAGTATGCAGCATTGAAAGCGACGTCATCAATTTCCAACATGTTCTGACATCATTT
This sequence comes from Triticum dicoccoides, assembly GCF_002162155.2. Classification (NCBI taxonomy): domain Eukaryota; kingdom Viridiplantae; phylum Streptophyta; class Magnoliopsida; order Poales; family Poaceae; genus Triticum; species Triticum dicoccoides. The sequence goes on from NW_021177032.1 coordinate 1,457, forward strand.
GTTGTTTTTCGGTCATTTACCTAATTGTTTAGAGAGCTAAATGATAGTGAAATTGAAAATCACTACAAAATGAATTCTGAAAATGTTGAAACATGGCATGGTATCATCATTTCACCCGCATAGCATGTACGAAAGAGTAGAGAGGGTCACGGCAAAAACTGGACGCACTTCGTGTACAAACTGGACAAACTCTTTCGGAGTATCAGGGTTTCAGACGAGAACTCATCTGTTACACGGGACTTCAATGTTTTTTAAACTTATTTGAACTGCGGACTTCTTTTGTGTTCAGTATGCAGCATTCAAAGCGATGTCATCAATTTCCAACATGTTCTGACATCATTTGTTGTTTTTCGGTCATTTACCTAATTGTTTAGAGAGCTAAATGACCGTGAAATTGAAAATCACTACAAAATGATATCTGAAAATGTTGAAACTTGGCATGGTATCATCATTTCACCCGCATAGCATGTGCGAAAGAGTAGAGAGGGTCACAGCAAAAACTGGACGCAGTTCATGTACAAACTGGACAAACTCTTTCGGAGTATCAGGGTTTTGGACGAGAACTCATCTGTTACACGGGCACTTCAATGTTTTTTAAACTTATTTGAACTCCGGACTTCTTTTGTGTTCAGTATGCAGCATTCAAAGCGACGTCATTAATTTCCAACATGTTCTGACATCATATGTTGTTTTTCGGTCATTTACCTAATTGTTTAGAGAGCTAAATGACCGTGAAATTGAAAAGCACTACAAAAGGAATTCTGAAAATGTTGAAACTTGGCATGGTATCATCATTTCACCCGCATAGCATGTGCGAAAGAGTAGAGAGGGTCACGGCAAAAACTGGACGCACTTC
>NW_021177032.1:2322-3486 GCF_002162155.2 Triticum dicoccoides
TTTCGGACAAGAACTCATCTGTTACACGGCCACTTTAATGTTTTTTAAATTTATTTGAACTCCGGACTTCTTTTGTGTTCAGTATGCAGCATTCAAAGCGACGTCATCAATTTCCAACATGTTCTCACATCATTTGTTGTTTTTCGGTCATTTACCTAATTGTTTAGAGAGCTAAATGATAGTGAAATTGAAAATCACTACAAAATGAATTCTGAAAATGTTGAAACATGGCATGGTATCATCATTTCACCCGCATAGCATGTACGAAAGAGTAGAGAGGGTCACGGCAAAAACTGGACGCACTTCATGTACAAACTGGACAAACTCTTTCGGAGTATCAGGGTTTCGGACGAGAACTCATCTGTTACACGGGCACTTCAATGTTTTTTAAATTTATTTGAACTCCGGACTTCTTTTGTGTTCAGTATGCAGCATTCAAAGCGACGTCATTAATTTCCAACATGTTCTGACATCATTTGTTGTTTTTCGGTCATTTACCTAATTGTTTAGAGAGCTAAATGACCGTGAAATTGAAAAGCACTACAAATTGAATTATGAAAATGTTGAAACTTGGCATGGTATCATCATTTCACCCGCATAGCATGTGCGAAAGAGTAGAGAGGGTCACAGCAAAAACTGGACGCACTTCGTGTACAAACTGGACAAACTCTTTCGGAGTATCAGGGTTTCGGACGAGAACTCATCTGTTACACGGCCACTTCAATGTTTTTAAATTTATTTGAACTCCGGACTTCTTTTGTGTTCAGTATACAGCATTCAAAGCGACGTCATTAATTTCCAACATGTTCTGACATCATTTGTTGTTTTTCGGTCATTTACCTAATTGTTTAGAGAGCTAAATGATCGTGAAATTGAAAAGCACTACAAAATGAATTCTGAAAATGTTGAAACTTGGCATGGTATCATCATTTCACCCGCATAGCATGTGCGAAAGAGTAGAGAGGGTCACGGCAAAAACTGGACGCACTTCGTGTACAAACTGGACAAACTCTTTCGGAGTATCAAGGTTTCGGACAAGAACTCATCTGTTACACGGCCACTTTAATGTTTTTTAAATTTATTTGAACTCCGGACTTCTTTTGTGTTCAGTATGCAGCATTCAAAGCGACGTCATCAATTTCCAACATGTTCTCACATCATTTG
>NW_021177032.1:3496-7628 GCF_002162155.2 Triticum dicoccoides
GGGATTCGGACGAGAACTCATCTGTTACACGGGCACTTCAATGTTTTTTAAACTTGTTTGAACTCCGAACTTCTTTTGTGTTCAGTAAGCAGCATTCAAAGCGACATCATCAATTTCCAACATGTTCTGACATCATTTGTTGTTTTTCGGTCATTTACCTAATTGTTTAGAGAGCTAAATGACCGTGAAATTGAAAATCACTACAAAATGAATTCTGAAAATGTTGAAACTTGGCATGGTATCATCATTTCACCCGCATAGCATGTGCGAAAGAGTAGAGAGGGTCACGGCAAAAACTGGACACACTTCGTGTACAAACTGGACAAACTCTTTCGGAGTATCAGGGTTTCGGACGAGAACTCATCTGTTACACGGCCACTTCAATGTTTTTAAATTTATTTTAACTCCGGACTTCTTTTGTGTTCAGTATGCAGCATTGAAAGCGACGTCATCAATTTCCAACATGTTCTGACATCATTTGTTGTTTTCGGTCATTTACCTAATTGTTTAGAGAGCTAAATGATAGTGAAATTGAAAATCACTACAAAATGAATTCTGAAAATGTTGAAACATGGCATGGTATCATCATTTCACCCGCATAGCATGTACGAAAGAGTAGAGAAGGTCATGGCAAAAACTGGACGCACTTCGTGTACAAACTGGACAAACTCTTTCGGAGTATCAGGGTTTCAGACGAGAACTCATCTGTTACACGGGACTTCAATGTTTTTTAAACTTATTTGAACTCGGGACTTCTTTTGTGTTCAGTATGCAACATTCAAAGCGATGTCATCAATTTCCAACATGTTCTGACATCATTTGTTGTTTTTCGGTCATTTACCTAATTGTTTAGAGAGCTAAATGACCGTGAAATTGAAAATCACTACAAAATGATATCTGAAAATGTGGAAACTTGGCATGGTATCACCATTTCACCCGCATAGCATGTGCGAAAGAGTAGAGAGGGTCATAGCAAAAACTGGACGCACTTCGTGTACAAACTGGACAAACTCTTTCGGAGTATCAGGGTTTTGGACGAGAACTCATCTGTTACACGGGCACTTCAATGTTTTTTAAACTTATTTGAACTCCGGACTTCTTTTGTGTTCAGTATGCAGCATTCAAAGCAACGTCATTAATTTCCAACATGTTCTGACATCATATGTTGTTTTTCGGTCATTTACCTAATTGTTTAGAGAGCTAAATGACCGTGAAATTGAAAAGCACTACAAAAGGAATTCTGAAAATGTTGAAACTTGGCATGGTATCATCATTTCACCCGCATAGCATGTGCGAAAGAGTAGAGAGGGTCACGGCAAAAACTGGACGCACTTCGTGTACAAACTGGACAAACTCTTTCGGAGTATCAGGGTTTCGGACGAGAACTCATCTGTTACACCGCCACTTCAATGTTTTTTAAACTTATTTGAACTCCGGACTTCTTTTGTGTTCAGTATGCAGCATTGAAAGCGACGTCATCAATTTCCAACATGTTCTGACATCATTTGTTGTTTTTCGGTCATTTACCTAATTGTTTAGAGAGCTAAATGATAGTGAAATTGAAAATCACTACAAAATGAATTCTGAAAATGTTGAAACATGGCATGGTATCATCATTTCACCCGCATAGCATGTACGAAAGAGTAGAGAAGGTCACGGCAAAAACTGGACGCACTTCGTGTACAAACTGGACAAACTCTTTCGGAGTATCAGGGTTTCAGACGAGAACTCATCTGTTACACGGGACTTCAATGTTTTTTAAACTTATTTGAACTCGGGACTTCTTTTGTGTTCAGTATGCAGCATTCAAAGCGATGTCATCAATTTCCAACATGTTCTGACATCATTTGTTGTTTTTCGGTCATTTACCTAATTGTTTAGAGAGCTAAATGACCGTGAAATTGAAAATCACTACAAAATGATATCTGAAAATGTGGAAACTTGGCATGGTATCATCATTTCACCCGCATAGCATGTGCGAAAGAGTAGAGAGGGTCATAGCAAAAACTGGACGCACTTCGTGTACAAACTGGACAAACTCTTTCGGAGTATCAGGGTTTTGGACGAGAACTCATCTGTTACACGGGCACTTCAATGTTTTTTAAACTTATTTGAACTCCGGACTTCTTTTGTGTTCAGTATGCAGCATTCAAAGCGATGTCATCAATTTCCAACATGTTCTGACATCATTTGTTGTTTTTCGGTCATTTACCTAATTGTTTAGAGAGCTAAATGACCGTGAAATTGAAAATCACTACAAAATGATATCTGAAAATGTTGAAACTTGGCATGGTATCATCATTTCACCCGCATAGCATGTGCGAAAGAGTAGAGAGGGTCACAGCAAAAACTGGACGCAGTTCATGTACAAACTGGACAAACTCTTTCGGAGTATCAGGGTTTTGGACGAGAACTCATCTGTTACACGGGCACTTCAATGTTTTTTAAACTTATTTGAACTCCGGACTTCTTTTGTGTTCAGTATGCAGCATTCAAAGCGACGTCATTAATTTCCAACATGTTCTGACATCATATGTTGTTTTTCGGTCATTTACCTAATTGTTTAGAGAGCTAAATGACCGTGAAATTGAAAAGCACTACAAAAGGAATTCTGAAAATGTTGAAACTTGGCATGGTATCATCATTTCACCCGCATAGCATGTGCGAAAGAGTAGAGAGGGTCACGGCAAAAACTGGACGCACTTCGTGTACAAACTGGACAAACTCTTTCGGAGTATCAGGGTTTCGGACGAGAACTCATCTGTTACACGGCCACTTCAATGTTTTTGAAATTTATCTGAACTCCGAACTTCTTTTGTGTTCAATATGCAGCATTCAAAGCGACGTCATCAATTTCCAATATGTTCTGACATCATTTGTTGTTTTTCGGTCATTTACCTAATTGTTTAGAGAGCTAAATGGTCGTGAAATTAAAATCACTACAAAATGAATTCTGAAAATGTTGAAACTTGGCATGGTATCATCATTTCACCCGCATAGCATGTGTGAAAGAGTAGAGAGGGTCACGGCAAAAACTGGATGCACTTCGTGTACAAACTGGACAAACTCTTTCGGAGTATCAGGGTTTCGGACGAGAACTCATCTGTTACACGGCCACTTCAAAGTTTTTTAAACTTATTTGAACTACGGACTTCTTTTGTGCTCAGTATGCATCATTCAAAGCGACATCATCAATTTCCAACATGTTCTTACATCATTTGTTGTTTTTCGGCCATTTACCTAATTGTTTAGAGAGCTAAATGACCGTGAAATTGAAAATCACTACAAAATGAATTCTCAAAATGTTGAAACTTGGCATGGTATCATCATTTCACTCGCATAGCATGTGCTAAAGAGTAGAGAGGGTCACGACAAAAACTGGACGCACTTCGTGTACAAACTGGACAAACTCTTTCGGAGTATCAGGGTTTCGGACAAGAACTCATCTGTTACACGTGCACTTTAATGTTTTTTATACTTATTTGAACTCCGGACTTCTTTTGTGTTCAGTATGCAGCATTGAAAGCAACTTCATCAATTTCCAACATGTTCTAACATCATTTGTTGTTTTTCGGTCATTTACCTAATTGTTTACAGAGCTAAATGACCGTGAAATTGAAAATCACTACAAAATGAATTCTAAAAATGTTGAAACTTGGCATGGTATCATCATTTCACCCGCATAGCATGTTCGAAAGAGTAGAGAGGGTCACGGCAAAAACTGGACGCACTTCGGGTACATACTGGACAAACTCTTTCGGAGTATCAGGGTTTCGGACGAGAACTCATCTGTTACACGGGCACTTCAATGTTTTTTAAACTTATTTGAACTCCGGACTTCTTTTGTGTTCAGTATGCAGCATTCAAAGTGACGTCAACAATTTCCAACATGTTCTGACATCATTTGTTGTTTTTCGGTCATTTACCTAATTGTTTAGAGAGCTAAATAACCGTGAAATTGAAAATCACTACAAAACGAATTTTGAAAATGTTCAAACTTGGCATGGTATCATCATTTCACCCGCATAGCATGTGCGAAAGAGTAGAGAGGGTCACGGCAAAAACTGGACGCACTTCGTGTACAAACTAGACAAACTCTTTCGGAGTATCAGGGTTTCGGACGAGAACTCAT
>NW_021177032.1:7638-8328 GCF_002162155.2 Triticum dicoccoides
TTAAACTTATTTGAACTCCGGACTTCTTTTGTGTTTAGTATGCAGCATTCAAAGTGACGTCATCAATTTCCAACATGTTCTGACATCATTTGTTGTTTTTCGGTCATTTACCTAATTGTTTAGAGAGCTAAATAACCGTGAAATTGAAAATCACTACAAAACGAATTCTGAAAATGTTCAAACTTGGCATGGTATCATCATTTCACCCGCATAGCATGTATGAAAGAGTAGAGAGGGTCACGGCAAAAACTGGACGCACTTTGTGTACAAACTGGACAAACTCTTTCGGAGTATCAGGGTTTCGGACGAGAACTCATCTGTTACACGGGCACTTCAATGTTTTTTAAACTTATTTGAACTCCAGACTTCTTTTGTGTTCAGTATGCAGCATTCAAAGCGATGTCATCAATTTCCAACATGTTCTGACATCATTTGTTGTTTTTCGGTCATTTACCTAATTGTTTAGAGAGCTAAATGACCGTGAAATTGAAAAGCACTACAAAATGATATCTGAAAATGTTGAAACTTGGCATGGTATCATCATTTCACCCGCATAGCATGTGCGAAAGAGTAGGAGGGTCACAACAAAAACTGGACGCACTTCGTGTACAAACTGGACAAACTCTTTCGGAGTATCAGGGTTTTGGACGAGAACTCATCTGTTACACGGGCACTTCATTGTTTTTTAAA
>NW_021177033.1:0-1344 GCF_002162155.2 Triticum dicoccoides
CACATCGTTTGGGGCTGTGAGCGAAACTCCGGCCGGATCTCCTCATGGATGGAACCCGAATAGGCGATAAACCTGGACTAGAGACTCGAGTGTTTAGGCAGGCCGTGGCCGACACCCATGTTGGGCTTCCGCTTGAAGGTTGCCGAGTACATGTCGTGTAAACGGCGGTAAGTGGTGAGAGCGTGTGTGAAGAAGTACACCCCTGCAGGGTTAACATCATCTATTCGAATAGCCGTGTCCGCGGAAAAGGACTTCTGGGTTGCTTATATCAGTTCATAGACAAGTGAAAGTGGATACTCTAAAATACGCAAGATAAGCGTGAGTGCTATGGATGGCGTTCTCATAGGGAGACGGGAGCGGATCCATAGTGGTGTATTGATATGGTGAATATGTGGACTCGTGTGCGCCACCTCAAAAGAGTTACTTGCAGTCGTAGTTCAGGATAGCCACCGAGTCAAAGCTGGCTTGCTGCAGTCAAACTCCACCATCCCCTTTGTTGATAATGAAGCATGTGTAGATAGATCTGATGTAAGTCTTGCTGGGTACATTTGTACTCACGTTTGCCTATTTTATGTTTTGCAGAGAGACTTCAGTCTCACTAGTAGTTCCACGTGGACTTCGACGTTTAGCTTGATACCTTAGCTACGATCTTGTGCCCTCGGCAGGATCTGATAGATAGTCAGGCTTCTCAGCCTTTTTCATTTATAGATGTCTGTACTCAGACATGATAGCTTCTGCTTGTGCTTTGACTTGTATGCTCTGATTGTTGGGTCATGAGACCCATGATTGTAATATCGCGCTCCTCGGAGCCTATTGAATAAATTACTTGAGTCGTAGAGTCATGTTGTGATGCCATGTTGTATTTGCACATATCGAGCATATTGTGTGTATGTTATTGAAATGCTTGGTATGTGTGGGATCTGACCATCTAGTTGTTTATCTTTAGTAGCCTCTCTTACCGGGAAATGTCTCCTAGTGTTTCCACTGAGCCATGGTAGCTTGCTACTGCTCTGGAACACTTAGGCTGGCCGGCATGTGTCCTTCTTCATTCCTGTGTCTGTCCCTTCGGGGAAATGTCACGCGATGAATACCGGAGTCCTGTTAGCCCGCTACAGCCCGGTTCACCGGAGTCCTGCTAGCCCAGTGCTACAGCCTGGATTCACTCGCTGATGACCGACACGTTCGATGCTGGGTCATGGATGCCTGTCCCTGTAAGTCTGTGCCACTTTGGGTTTACGACTAGTCATGTCAGCCCGGGCTCCTTATCATATGGATGCTAGCGACACTATCATATACGTGAGCCAAAAGGCGCAAACGGTCCCGGGCAAAGGTAAGGCGACACCC
>NW_021177034.1:0-1300 GCF_002162155.2 Triticum dicoccoides
AAACATCACATGCAATCAAATAATAAACGTGACATGATATGGCCAATATCACATAGCTCCTTTGATCTCCATCTTGGGGCTCCATGATCATCTTGTCACCGGCTTGACACCATGATCTCCATCATCATGATCTCCATCATCGTGTCTCCATGAAGTTGCTCGCCAACTATTACTTCTACTACTATGGCTAACGCGTTTAGCAATAAAGTAAAGTAATTTACATGGCGTTTCTTGATGACACGCAGGTCATATAAAAGAATAAAGACAACTCCTATGGCTCCTGCCGGTTGTCATACTCATCGACATGCAAGTCGTGATTCCTATTACAATAGCATGAACATCTCATACATCACATATAGATCATTCATCATTCATCACAACTTTGGCCATATCATATCACAAACCACTTGCTGCAAAAACAAGTTAGACGTCCTCTAATTATTGTTGCAAGTTTTTTACGTGGCTGAATTAGGGTTCTAGCAAGAACGTTTTCTTACCTACGTTAAAGCCACAACGTGATTTGTCAACTTCTATTTACCCTTCATAAGGACCCTGTTCATCGATTCCGCTCCAACTAAAGTAGGAGAGACAGACACCCGCCAGCCACCTTATGCAACTAGTGCATGTTAGTCGGTGGAACCGGTCTCACGTAAGCGTACGTGTAAGGTTGGTCCGGGCCGCTTCATCCCACAATACCGCTGAAGCAAGAAAGGACTAGTAACGGCAAGAAAGTTGACAAATCTACGCCCACAACAAACTGTGTTCTACTCGCGCAAGAAGAACTACGCATAGACCTAGCTCATGATGCCACTGTTGGGGAACGTTGCAGAAAACAAAAAATTTCCTACTCGTTTCACCAAGATCATCTAGGAGTTCATCTAGCAACGAGTGATTAGATGCATCTACATACCTTTGTAGATCGCGAGCGGAAGCGTTCAAAAGAACGGTGATGATGTAGTCGTACTCGACGTGATCCAAATCACCGATGACCAGCGCCGAACGGACGGCACCTCCGCGTTCAACACACGTACGGAACAGCCACGTCTCCTCCTTCTTGATCCAGCAAGGTAGGGAGGAGAGGTTGAGGGAGATGGCACCAGCAGCAGCACGACGGCGTGGTGTTGATGGAGCTGCAGTACTCCGGCAGAGCTTCGCTAAGCACTATGGAGGTGGAGGAGGTGTTGGGGAGGGAGAAGGAGGCAACCAAAGGCCAAGGCGTTCCGGTATGAAGTCCCTCCTCTCCCCCACTATATATAGGAGGGCCAAGGGGGGGTGGCCGGCCCTAGGAGATCCAATCTCC
>NW_021177035.1:0-1013 GCF_002162155.2 Triticum dicoccoides
GTGACTAAGTCGACTACCTTGCATCAAGATATACCTACAGCTGCACAAAATGTTATGTGTAGTTTAGTTTCTGGAGTAGGTTTCAACTCCATTCAAACATTCAGAAGCACCTAAAAGAACCCCACACCATGGAAACTCACAATTAGTAGCGTCGATGTTATCTGCTAGTTTTCAAATAATTAGAATTTCTTATTGCAAGATGCCCACCGCTAGAGAACAACCATTGATGTTATCACCTACTGTTTCGTTTATTCTTAAGAGGTTTGGTTATATAACTCAGCGGCATTTTAATTCCCGATAATTGGGTTTACACTGGAGTATTTTATTTCTGTGGGGAGAGGGAGAGAAGCCAGTGCAGGGTGTGGGAAGCACCTCTTCATGTGATTTTTTTTTGCTTTATTGTGTAATTTTTTTTCTTGAGGCCCTGACCGTAGAACAACCGTTCTATGGTATTTTTTTCAATTATGTGCAAACAGTTACAAGGTTGGAAAGGGAAAAGGTCTATAAAACTTCAGTTTTTGCTAACATTAGGAGATTAAAGGTCCCTTGTGATGTATTTATGTAAATTGTGTTAAAGGGGGACTAAAATGCAAAGCTTCTGACTTGAAGATCCAACTATTCTGGCTATGAACAAGAATAAATTTTAGAGAGATTCCATGAAAGGATTATAAGTTGTTGTTGATCCAAGTGTTGAAGGGATCTACTTTCCTTTGCTTTGATATGTATGCCGGACAGCCTCTTTACAGGTAGAGATACCCTGTTCAAGGACAGGGGGGCGGGGGTGTGAACTTTGTGAAATCCTGTCCTATTGATGACTTTGCAAACTTAAGTAAGGGTGGTTGTCCATGGTACTGAGCGCTGCTGTTTCTATGCCAAGTCTTAAATATTTCCATTGTTTATTGTTAAAAAGCTTTCCTCATTTTGGTGACTTTACAGAATAAGTAAATCTTAACTAGCAGTGGTTAATAATTAAGTCTTCTTCTTTTTCCTTTGCAGCTCACATCCCACTGTAC
>NW_021177036.1:0-1353 GCF_002162155.2 Triticum dicoccoides
GCTATGTGGGTGAAATGATGATACCATGCCAAGTTTCAACATTTTCAGAGTTCATTTTGTAGTGATTTTCAATTTCACGGTCATTTAGCTCTCTAAACAAATCGGTAAATGATTGAAAAAAGCAAATGATGTCAGAAAGGGTTGAAAGTTGATGACGTCGCTTTGAATGGTATGTACGGAATGCAAAAAAAGTCTAGAGTTCAAATAAGTTTTAAAAATTGAAGTAACCGCGTAACAGACGAGTTCTCGTCCGAAACCCTGATACTCCGAAAGAGATTGTCCAGTTTGTACACGAAGTGCGTCCAGTTTTTGCCGTAGCCCTCTCTACTCTTTAGCACATGCTATGCGGGTGAAATGATGATACCATGCCAAGTTTCAACATTTTCAGAGTTCATTTTGTAGTAATTTTCAATTTCACGGTCATTTAGCTCTCTAAACAAATCGGTAAATGACTGAAAAAGAGCAAATAAAGTCCGAAAGGGTTGAAAGTTGATGACGTTGCTTTGAATGCTGTGTACGGAACACCAAAAAAGTCTGGAGTTCAAATAAGTTTTTAAAAATGAAGTAACCGCATAACAGACGAGTTCTCGTCCGAAACCCCGATACTCCGAAAGAGATTGTCCAGTTTGTACATGAAGTGCGTCTAGTTTTTGCCGTGACCCTCTCTACTCTTTTGCACATGCTATGCGGGTGAAATGATGATACCATGCCAAGTTTCAACATTTTCAGAGTTCATTTTGTAGTGATTTTCAATTTCACGGTCATTTAGCTCTCTAAACAAATCGGTAAATGACTAAAAAGGAGCAAACGATGCCAGAAAGGGTTGAAAGTTGATGACGTACGGAATTTCATGGTCATTAGCTCTCTAAACAAATAAGTAAATGACTGAAAAAGAGCAAATGATGTCAGAAAGGGTTGAAAGTGGATGATGTCACTTTGAATGCTGCGTACGGTCATTTAGCTCTCTAAACAAATAAGTTTCAAAAAATGAAGTAACCGCGTAACAGACGAGTTCTCGTCCGAAACCCTGATACTCCGAAGGAGATTGTCCAGTTTGTAAACGAAGTGCGCCCAGTTTTTGCCGTGACCCTCTCAACTCTTTCGCACATGCTATGCGGGTGAAATGATGATACCATGCCAAGTTTCAACATTTTCAGAGTTCAATTTGTAGTGATTTTCAATTTCACGGTCATTTAGCTCCCTAAACAAATCGGTAAATGATTAAAAAAAGCAAATGATGTCAGAAAGGGTTGAAAGTTAATGACGTCGCTTTGAATGGTACGTACGGAATGCAAAAAAAGTCTAGAGTTCAAATAAGTTTTAAAAATTGAAGTAACCGCGTAACAGACGAGT
>NW_021177037.1:0-1286 GCF_002162155.2 Triticum dicoccoides
AAGACTCGCAGATTGGGCCGATTCTTGCTCGTTTCTTGGACTATTACTCAGTTTTGGGATCCCGAAGTGATTTCCACGATTGACGAACACCGGGGTGCGTTTACGTGTCGGTCATAAAAACTCACAATTTTGGCCGATTCTGGTATGTTTTGTGCACTGTTACACACCGTTTTGGGGTTCCAGAGCGATTTCGATGATTGACGATCCCTGGGGTGCGTTTACGTGCCCGTCATCAACACTCACAGCTTTGGCCAATTCTGACCCGTTTCGTGGACTATTACTCACCGTTTAGGGATCCCAAAGCGATTTCCATAGTTTATGAACCCCATGGTGCGCTTACATGTCGGTCATCAACAGTCACAATTTTGGCTGATTCTGGCCCATTTTATGGACTATTACTCACTTTTTTGGGGTCCGGGAGTGATTTCCGCGATTAACGAACCCCGGGGTGCGTTTACGTGTCAGACATCAACACTCGCGGTTTTTGACGAGTCTGGCACGTTTCATGGACTGTTACTCACCATTTTGCGGTCAAATCGATTTCCACAGTTGTTGAACCCTAAGGTGCACTTACGTGTCGGTCATCAACACTCATTGTTTTGGCCAATTCTGGCCCGTTTCATGGACTCATACTGACTGTTTTGGGGTCCCGTAGTGATTTCCACGATTAACAAACCCCGTGGTGCGTTTACGTGTCGGTCATCAACACTCGTGGTTATTGTCAATTCTGGCCCGTTTCATGGACTATTACTCACCTTTTTGGGGTCCCAAAGCGATTTCCATGGTTGTCGAACCCCAAAGCGCGCTTACGTGTCGGTCATCAACAATCGCGGTTTTGGCCGATTCTGGCCCGTCTCTTGGACTATTACTCAGTTTTGGGGTCACGTAGCGATTTCCACGATCGACGAACAACGGTGTGTTTATGTGTCTGTCATCAACATTTGCAGTTTTGGCCGAGTTTGGCCCGTTTCATGGACTATTACTCACTGATTTCGGGTCCCTGAGTGATTTCCATGATTGACGAACCCCGGGGTGCGTTTATGTATCATTGATCAATAACCCTAGGTTTTACCGATTCAGGGCTCTTTCACGGACTATTACTCACCATTTTGGAGTTCCAAAGCGATTTCCATGGTTGTCGAACCCAAGATGTGCTTACGTGTTGGTCGTCAAGACTCGCAGATTGGGCCGATTCTTGCTCGTTTCTTGGACTATTACTCAGTTTTGGGATCCCGAAGTGATTTCCACGATTGACGAACACCGGGGTGCGTTTACGTGTCGGTCAT
>NW_021177038.1:0-1042 GCF_002162155.2 Triticum dicoccoides
CACCCAAATAAGGCTTCAAATCTGCAATGTTAAAAGTGGGACTAACCCCAAAATCTGCAGGCAGCTCAAGTTTATATGCATTATCATTTATTTTCTCTAACACCTTAAAGGGACCATCAGCACGTGGCATTAGCTTTGATTTGCGCAAATCAGGAAATCTATCCTTACGCAAATGTAACCAAACAAGATCTCCAGGTGCAAACACAACATGTTTTCTACCCTTATCTCCAGCAAGTTTATATTTAGCATTCATACGCTCAATGTTTTCCTTAGTTAACTCATGCATTTTTAAAATCAATTCAGCATGTTGTTTAGCATCAAAATTAACCTTCTCCGAAGATGGAAGAGGCAACAAATCAATAGGTGCACGAGGTAGGAAACCATACACAACTTCAAAAGGGCACATCTTAGTAGTAGAATGCAATGAACGGTTATAAGCAAATTCAATATGAGGCAAGCATTCCTCCCACATTTTCTTATTATTCTTCAAAACAGCCCTAAGCATAGTAGACAACGTACTATTGACTACTTCAGTTTGTCTATCAGTTTGGGGGTGACAAGTAGTACTAAAAAGCAGTTTAGTCCCCAACTTAGCCCATAAACATCTCCAAAAGTGGCTAAGAAATTTAGTATCATGATCTGAAACAATAGTATTTGGCACACCATGCAAGCGAATAATTTCACGGAAGAACAAATCAGCAACATTAACAGCATCATCGCTTTTATGACATGGTATAAAGTGTGCCATTTTCGAGAATCTATCCACGACAACAAATATGCTATCCCTCCCCTTCTTTGTTCGAGGTAAACCTAAAACAAAGTCCATAGATATATCCTCCCAAGGAACACTAGGTACAGGCAAAGGCATATATAAACCATGAGGATTGAGTCGTGACTTAGCTTTTTGACATGTAGTGCATCGAGCAATAAAACGCTCAACATCCCATCTCATCTTTGGCCAAAAGAAATGTGTAGCAAGTACGTCCTCCGTCTTCTTCACGCCAAAGTGTCCCATTAATCCTCCTCCATGCGCCTCCTGCAA
>NW_021177039.1:0-1086 GCF_002162155.2 Triticum dicoccoides
AGCTAAAACCTGATTAGCCTAAACAGGGTATGACAGGTGGGCCCCGCTGGTCCCACACGTCAGTTTGACCAGTCAACGCCCCTGTTGACTGCTGACGTCATGCTGACGTCATGATGACGTCAGCAAACACTGTTTTGGATAATGTTAGATTTAAATAATTAATTAAATTCCAGAAATTAATAAAATCTTTAGAAAATCATATCTTTTAATCCGTAACTCGGATTAAAATATTTTCAACATGAAAGTTGCTCAGAACGACGAGACGATTCCGGATACGCAGTCCGTTCGTCCGCCACACACCCCTAACCTATCAAACTCGCAACTTTTCCCCTCCGGTTCATCAGTCCGAAAACGCGAAACACCGGGAATACTTTCCCGGATGTTTCCCCCTTTCGTCGGTATCACCTACTACCGCGATTGGGCACACCTAGCATCGTTACTTGTCATGTCATGCATCGATATGCATTTGTTTGCATGGTATTCATTGTTTCTTCCCCCTCTTCTCTCCGGTAGACTACGAGACCGACGCTGCTGCTGCCCAGTTCGACTACGGAGTTGACGACCCCTCCTTCTTGCTAGAGCAATCAGGCAAGCCCCCCCCCCTTGATCACCAGATATCGCCTATTCTTTTCTATACTGCTTGCATTAGAGTAGTGTAGCATGTTACTGCTTTCCGTTGATCCTATCCTGATGCATAGCCTGACATTGTTGCTACACCTGTTGATACCTTACCTGCAATCCTAAATGCTTAGTATAGGATGCTAGTTTATCATCATTGGCCCTACATTCTTGTCAGTCTGCCTTGCTATACTATTGGGCCGTGATCACTCGGGAGGTGATCATGGGTATATACTATACATACATACATACTATACAGATGGTGACTAAAGTCGGGTCCGCTCGAAGAGTACCCGCGAGTGATTCACGGATTGGGGGCTGAAAGGACCTTTGTCCCGACGGCCCTCTGTGTGGATCTTTGTGGCGGAGCGACAGGGCAGGTTGAGACCGCCTAGGAGAGAGGTGGGCCTGGCCCTGTTCGGCGTTCGCGGACACTTAACACGCTTAACGAGATCTTGGTATTTGATC
>NW_021177040.1:0-1363 GCF_002162155.2 Triticum dicoccoides
AAAATGGCACACTTTATACCATGTCATAAAAGCGATGATGCTGTTAATGTTGCTGATTTGTTCTTTCGTGAAATTATTCGCTTGCATGGTGTGCCAAATACTATTGTTTTAGATCGTGATACTAAATTTCTTAGCCACTTTTGGAGATGTTTATGGGCTAAGTTGGGGACTAAACTGCTTTTTAGTACTACTTGTCACCCCCAAACTGATGGACAAACTGAAGTAGTCAATAGAATGTTGTCTACTATGCTTAGGGCTGTTTTGAAGAATAATAAGAAAATGTGGGAGGAATGCTTGCCTCATATTGAATTTGCTTATAATCGTTCATTGCATTCTACTACTAAGATGTGCCCTTTTGAAGTTGTGTATGGTTTCCTACCTCGTGCACCTATTGATTTGTTGCCTCTTCCATCTTCGGAGAAGGTTAATTTTGATGCTAAACAACATGCTGAATTGATTTTAAAAATGCATGAGTTAACTAAGGAAAACATTGAGCGTATGAATGCTAAATAAAAACTTGCTGGAGATAAGGGTAGAAAACATGTTGTGTTTGCACCTGGAGATCTTGTTTGGTTACATTTGCGTAAGGATAGATTTCCTGATTTGCGCAAATCAAAGCTAATGCCACGTGCTGATGGTCCCTTTAAGGTGTTAGAGAAAATAAATGATAATGCATATAAACTTGAGCTGCCTGCAGATTTTGGTGTTAGTCCTACTTTTAACATTGCAGATTTGAAGCCTTATTTGGGTGAGGAAGATGAACTTCCGTCGAGGACGACTTCATTTCAAGAAGGGGAGGATGATGAGGACATCAATACAATTGTTACACCCACAGCCCCTGCTGCTATACATACTGGACCAATTACTAGAGCTCGTGCACGCCAACTAAATTACCAGGTACTTTCGTTTCTTGGTAATGATTCTAATGATCATGAGAATATGATGCTGCCTAAATTGGATACATTTGTTTTGCTTACAAATGAAGGGCCTAGCTTGGAGAAGGATGAACATTGGAGCAAGAACAAGCATGGAGATGATGGCATGCGCAAGGGGAACAAGAACGGAGTTACAACTGATGATTTCAGGACTTTGAAGCCACCATAATGGGTGCATGAAGCCTTGGACGAAATATACAAGATGCCACTTCATAAATTTCGTCCCGAGGCTATTTTAGGTGCTGCGTCACCTTATTTTTGGGCCAGGCCCATGTAATTTCGAAATACATAAGTATAGGCTATTTTTAGAGTCCGTATGTGTGGGGAAACAAGAGATAGGGTTGATTTCGGACCCCTCCACCAAGGGCCACGAAATTCCCCCCCTCTTCCTCCATATATACAGCCCTTAGGGCATCGTTTAGACTTTG
>NW_021177041.1:0-1050 GCF_002162155.2 Triticum dicoccoides
GGCTTAGACTCACCAGTGAACTTGCTGACTCCTGTTGCCAACCTGAAATTGGGGGGGATAACTGCGGCTCTGATAGCTCTGCTGAAACATTCAGGACCAGAAACATGTACTCGACTGCTCGTGGGTACATCTCTGTCGAGTGCGCCTCGATGGGCTCTGTTCCGGTCGACCAACCCTTGCACGATAATGGATCGCGCGTCGAAGCCTGGCTCTCTGGGGTCAACTGGAACCCTACGCCCTGTACTGTACTGACGCCTATCATCTGGCTGTCGAGGAGCGTAAGACCCACCCCTCGGAGGGGAATAGGGCACTCGACGCCTATCATCTCGGTCGAGTCTGTCGCCATATTGATCTCGCCGATTCTCACGCCCTTCGCGCCGCGGAGGCGATCTGGGGCTGTGAGCCGACTGAACCGTATTCACAGTGACAGATCGACTGTGAATTCTGTTGCACGACTGAGACATGGCTGAATTCTGATCTCCTGCTGCCCGGAGCAGATCCCTGATCTGCAGCAAACCTCTGCCAGCTTCCGACTGCGAAGGCTGAATGGACTCTGCTATACGGGTCGCAGCTGCTAAATTCTGAATTGGGGTTCGATATACCTGAGTCGGCGGGAAGAGTTGACGTCGACTGGTGTCGGGAACTTGTTGCCGCGCGCGCTCGTCGAGTGCTCGCTGAAGGTTCTCCAGTCGAGTGCGCTCGGCCAAATTGGCCAGACGCGCCTCCTCCAAGGCACGAGCCTCGGGGGTTTCTCCTGCGATGGGAATACGCAGGGGATCCTCGTTCCTGCGGCGAAGCTCTTCTCTTTGCAGAGAGTCGAGTGGCTCGGGCTGGTACTCTTCGTAGTCTCGTGCAGGGTCGCCGCCGTCACCTGCTCCACCACCACGGGCGAAGCCAGGAGGGCTGTGGGGCCCGTCGACCATCAAGATTTCCGCCGCTGGATCACTGCTTCCGCACTCGGATGCAGTCTCTCCGGAGCCAGTCGACTGATCGAACAAGCCGTAGAGAGATTCGTTGGGCTCGATTGCCGCAACTTGTGTAGTGGCCGAT
>NW_021177042.1:0-1208 GCF_002162155.2 Triticum dicoccoides
CACACCTCCGCCGCCCTATCTCCTCCTTCACCATTTTGTCCACTCTTACAATGTCTTACGAAGAGTAGTTATTCCGCATCCAAGCCGTCTGGGTAGCCCACCGGATACGAGCTATGCAGTCGCTAATCCACCTCCCCCCCTCGCCCGATGGAGCTAGTTGCCGCCCCAAGCCGGCGCGTGGTTCAGCAACTCACCGCTCCAGGCCAGCTCGACGAAGAGCGGCGCACGGGCGTCGTTGCTGCCGTCCACGCCAATGCCTCGTACCACGTCTCCCGTTTCTGTGGCCGAGACTCCCATGCCGGTGGCCGCACCATGCAAGCAGCGACAGAAGTCGGGTGCGTGGAGAGCGAGGAGTCGGTGGCCAGCGCCTCCGCGTCCGCCGCCATCATCAAGGAGAAGTAGAACATGGGAGGCCGCCGCCGCTTGGGTCCCATGAAGGCCACCGCGGAGGCAACGCCGGCGTACACAACATGTGTCTTGTCAGATCCTTTTGTTGCGAGGACCTTCGTCGACCATGCATGGGCTCCACGGAAGAGGGGAATGTTAGGATGAACTCGAGCCGGTGCCAGCCATGGCGAAGTAGTGGCCGGTGATGAACTCGAACCGGTGTCGGCCACCATCATCTTTGGCATCAGCCAATGATATCAGTTGGGCAGTGGGGAAGCGAGCCGTCCTTTGCGTTGAAGCACATACCTCCAGGTCCGGTGATCGTGCTGCCGAACATGAGGAACACAAATCGATCGGCGGCCGACCATTTAGGCCAGGTATTATATACTTGTGATGTCCAGAACTAGCACCGTGTAGTTCATTTGAATGTAATGAAATCCGTCATGTTTGTATGAAAATCCGGTATTTTATATGATTTTCATCGTTGTTTATATGAAATATCAGTTTATCTACGTGTTTGCGTGAATTTTGTCCGGTTGGTTGAGTTGTTATCATAATGTGTGCGGTTACAGTTGGATGGCGTAATTTGCGGGTCGCCTGTCGGTCTGCGGGCGGCTCGGGCGGCGTTGTGGGACAAAAAAACACTGCTCGTGCGAGCTCGTCTCCAACATTCGCGCTGGAGGATGCATGACAGCATGAGCACCCGAGCCATTCCTCATTCATCGGTGGCAAAGGCATCGGTGGACAAAAGGGTCGCCAATATGTTGGTTACCCCGGGCAAGATCCAAACAGCCCCTCCCAACAGATTCAAATCCCTTGTT
>NW_021177043.1:0-1009 GCF_002162155.2 Triticum dicoccoides
GCACTCCCTTTCCCCCGGCGGACGAGATGCGGCCGGATCAGTGACCAACGGTGAGAGAGAGAGAGGCCACCGCACTCCCTTTCCCCTAGCGGATGGGATGCGGCCGGATCAGTGACCAACGTTGAGAGAGAGAGAGGCCACTGCACTCCCTTTCCCCCGGCGGACGGGAAGCGGCCGGATCAGTGACCAACGGTGAGAGAGAGAGGCCACCGGAGCCTTGTGTGAGATACTCTGAAGAGCGGACTACCTTTTCCTCCATAAAAATCATTTTATATTCGGTGTATGTGCCATTGAGCACTATAACTATATTTAAAAATAATGCGGCAACGTGTCAAGTCGAACTTTGTTTCGTGCACGCGTGGTACACGACCTCCCTAGGTAAACAACCGCTACAGGTGTTCAAATTAGCACATGGACTGCCATTTCGTAAAGAAATGAGCTCCACCATGTACCCGCGCGGGTGTGGCTGGGCACGAAGCATGAGTACGTGCACGGTGCACCTATTCTCTTCTTGTATACGTACACCACCTGCATGGGGTTGTGTGAGAGAGATACAAACCAAGAGAGATATAGTGTGTGGGTTCTTGAGAGTTTTTTTGTGGGGGGGGGGGTCAATCCAAAAATTTAACATATGCAATGTGTGTGAAATAGAGTCTTGTATATAACATATATATAGAGGGGGCGATCCACAAGAAGAGAGTGGAGGTATCACCGACTTGAGGTGTCCGTAGAATCAAAGAGAGGGATGATGTGTGTGTGTGTGTGTGCGCGCGCGCGTTCGATAAAGAGTGCCATCGAATTTGTGTGTGCCCACACCAAAGATATAGAGTGGTTGGCCTACTGGAATGTGAGATGGGACATGTGCAGTTTGTCTTTGTGGCATGGATACCTACCTGCAGCGCTCGACTATCGGTGTGTGGTGGGGGAAGAGGGAGGCCCAATTAACTATAGAGGTACAATGGCTAGTATATGTGTGGAGGAGGAGAGAGGCCTACCTCATGTATTAAGG
>NW_021177044.1:0-1766 GCF_002162155.2 Triticum dicoccoides
CACACCTCCGCCGCCCTATCTCCTCCTTCACCATTTTGTCCACTCTTACAATGTCTTACGAAGAGTAGTTATTCCGCATCCAAGCCGTCTGGGTAGCCCACCGGATACGAGCTATGCAGTCGCTAATCCACCTCCCCCCCTCGCCCGATGGAGCTAGTTGCCGCCCCAAGCCGGCGCGTGGTTCAGCAACTCACCGCTCCAGGCCAGCTCGACGAAGAGCGGCGCACGGGCGTCGTTGCTGCCGTCCACGCCAATGCCTCGTACCACGTCTCCCGTTTCTGTGGCCGAGACTCCCATGCCGGTGGCCGCACCATGCAAGCAGCGACAGAAGTCGGGTGCGTGGAGAGCGAGGAGTCGGTGGCCAGCGCCTCCGCGTCCGCCGCCATCATCAAGGAGAAGTAGAACATGGGAGGCCGCCGCCGCTTGGGTCCCATGAAGGCCACCGCGGAGGCAACGCCGGCGTACACAACATGTGTCTTGTCAGATCCTTTTGTTGCGAGGACCTTCGTCGACCATGCATGGGCTCCACGGAAGAGGGGAATGTTAGGATGAACTCGAGCCGGTGCCAGCCATGGCGAAGTAGTGGCCGGTGATGAACTCGAACCGGTGTCGGCCACCATCATCTTTGGCATCAGCCAATGATATCAGTTGGGCAGTGGGGAAGCGAGCCGTCCTTTGCGTTGAAGCACATACCTCCAGGTCCGGTGATCGTGCTGCCGAACATGAGGAACACAAATCGATCGGCGGCCGACCATTTAGGCCAGGTATTATATACCTGTGATGTCCAGAACTAGCACCGTGTAGTTCATTTGAATGTAATGAACTCCGTCATGTTTGTATGAAAATCCGGTATTTTATATGATTTTCATCGTTGTTTATATGAAATATCAGTTTATCTACGTGTTTGCGTGAATTTTGTCCGGTTGGTTGAGTTGTTATCATAATGTGTGCGGTTACAGTTGGATGGCGTAATTTGCGGGTCGCCTGTCGGTCTGCGGGCGGCTCGGGCGGCGTTGTGGGACAAAAAAACACTGCTCGTGCGAGCTCGTCTCCAACATTCGCGCTGGAGGATGCATGACAGCATGAGCACCCGAGCCATTCCTCATTCATCGGTGGCAAAGGCATCGGTGGACAAAAGGGTCGCCAATATGTTGGTTACCCCGGGCAAGATCCAAACAGCCCCTCCCAACAGATTCAAATCCCTTGTTCGCCGTAGAATTTTTCCATGTGTTGTTTTCATGGACTAGCAAGATGCATGTGCATTGCACGGAACATCAAGATGCATTTTTTTACAAACTCCCGCATGCATGCAAGGGATAATTAATGTCCTCCTTGGCTAATACCACGAGGCAAACACCATTAATATTGCATCGATTAGTGTTAGTGGCCTTGTATATCTGCAAATTGTAATTTTGATAGTGGCCCCTTGTATATAAAAATGGAGGGAGAAAGATGAGAGGTAAGGTGAGGAGGAGTGGGGCATGGTGGTGACTGGTGGTCGGACTGGGCGGAGGCATGGGGATGGACGGCGCATTATGTCTAGGTTTGTATCTCTCTCACAGACACCCACGTAGGTGGGGGGCGTGCACGAAGAGAAGAGGTGCACGCACAGCGCACGTACTCCCGTCTCTTTCCCAACCACACCCCCGTGGTGGTGACTTGTGTTGTACGAAAAGGCAGCCCACGTGGTAATTTGACACGTGTACTGGTTGTCCACTCGGTGGAGGGAGGATCTTCTACCACGCGTGAACAAACAAATTGCAACT
>NW_021177045.1:0-679 GCF_002162155.2 Triticum dicoccoides
GTGAGCGAGAGGGAGAGGCGAACAGGGGGGGAAGAGGGGCATGGGGAGAGGGGAGCGGTGCAGGGGGTGCGTGGCGTCGTCCGGGGCGTCGCTGGGGAGGAAGCAGGAGGTGGCTAGGGGGGGGAAAGCAGGAGGTGGCCGGGGCAGCATCGGCGAGCGCCACGCCTCGCCTCTGCTCGTCCTCCTGGCAGAGGAGGAAGAGGACAAAGGAGGAGGAGGTGGGCTGGGCCGGCTGGGGAGCTGGGCCGGCTCTGGTGGGCTGCACGGTGAGGCCAGGTAAGCTCTGTTCTTTTTTTATTTTTTTTCCTGTTCTGTTTGTTTTATTTAATATCTTTTGCCACTGTTTTCAATTCCAAAATAATTTCATACAGTGCCAAAACATTCTGAAATATTTTATGTTACCTCTCTGGACTATTCCAAAAGTACATAAAACATTTCAAAGCATTTGAAAATATATTCATTATATATTATGAATATATCCCCAAATTCAAATAGATTATTGATTTAAATTCAGAGACCAAATAATTCCTTAAAAATATTCCAGAATTTTGGTTTGATATATAACTCTTGCCAAAATTCACAAAACTATTTTTAGGGCATTTTGGATTCACAGAATGCAATTTAAAGGGTGCTTGCCCTTCTTTTAATTAGGGTTTTGAGGCTTCTGAATTCCTCAGTT
>NW_021177046.1:0-1500 GCF_002162155.2 Triticum dicoccoides
AAAAAGGATTTAAAATCTTATTTTTCTTCCTCACTCTACTACTTTCAGGACCAACCAAAGGAATGAAAAGAAATTTCAAGTCGATGTGGTAAGAATCGACCACAAACTTAGGGTTCTTTCTTTAAAATTCAAAAAACTGCAAATTAAGTTTGAAAAATGTTAAACTTGGTATTTCACTGGTAGAAAAAGAGGCTTCCGTCCAGCCCCATTAGTCGCGAAACTGTAGGAACCGCGACTAATGAAGTCTTTAGTCGCGGTTCGGCAGACGAACCGCGACCAAAGGCCTGGGCCCAGGGCGCTCATGGACAATATAAAGGAGATGAAAGAATGTCATCTGTATTATCCTATCGGGAACATGTCCATGAAGGTAGCCATCGGCAGTGCTTTACCATGTTTACCTGGAGCACTCCACCACAACAACCCCATTCAAGATGGCTATGCTCGTGTCACGGTGGAGGACATAGTCCAAGGGTTTGAGGACCTGGAGATTGACATTGCTACACCTAAAGGGGAGAAAAGACTTGGAGATGTCAAGCGCCATTTCATTCTATGGCAAAAGAAGTTTATCAAGTTTCCAGGCGAGGCGCCAAGGACAACAAGTCCACCCCCCTACGGTGGTGGTGGTGGTGGCGGTTCACCTACACCTCCGTCACGTCAGCCGACGCCCCCCAGTCCACAACGTCCGGCGGGTGATCAGACGCTGCCCCCCCAGTCCTCGTCCGGCGGGTGATCAGACGCCGCCCCCCAATCCACCTCCGGCAAAGAAGCAGAAGCAGTCCTGGATTATTAACCCGGACCCTTATGTACCTAAGACCACAAAGGTACCGGAGCCATCACTGAAGCCTCTCCCCACAAGGCCTTGGGAACGTAGTGCCGAGGAAACTGCCGCGGCCGCGGCTGCTGATCATGAGAAATGGAAGGCGGACTGCAAGAAGAATAGAGAGCCCGAGCCCAAGCCAGTATTTTCTGATGAGCAAAAGAAGTGGGCTAAGTCATTTTTGAGCACACCGTCCCAAGCCGCGAAGAATCTGCCTGACGACTATGCACGTGAACTTCGTAGGCAGGCACTCATGTTGAAGGAGAAGAAAGAGCGGGCGGAGAACCAGGAGAACAAAGCCTTGGAGGAGGCCGAGAAAACGGAATTAGAAAGTAAAAAAAGCGGGAAACGAGTTGCCCATCTCGGGGAACAAAGTAAACAATCGATTGCCCCGCTTATAGTGAAAGCCGCCGGTCCGGATGACCCCGATATCATAGCAGCTGCGGCAGCACATGGATTGACTGTAACGAGTGCCAGAGAACAAGCGGCCAACTTAGGTATTACTCTTCGTGAACTGTTAGGCCTTGATGAGGCGCCAGTGAAGGAGGTAGTAATTACATATGTGAAGAATGGGCCTCTCGTCGAGCCTGCGCAGGAAGAGGATCTACCTCCACAAATGAAAGGTCTGCTGAAATGGTACAAGGGTTACATAAAAAATAAAAACGCCAAAGAATATATTTATG
>NW_021177047.1:0-1322 GCF_002162155.2 Triticum dicoccoides
AGTGATCACGGCCCGATAGTATAGCAAGGCAGACTGACAAGAATGTAGGGCCAATGATGATAAACTAGCATCCTATACTAAGCATTTAGGATTGCAGGTAAGGTATCAACAGATGTAGCGACAATGTCAGGCTATGCATCAGAATAGGATTAACGAAAGCAGTAACATGCTACACTACTCTAATGCAAGCAGTATAGAGGAGAATAGGCGATATCTGGTGATCAAGGGGGGGGCTTGCCTGGTTGCTCTGGCAAGAAGGAGGGGTCGTCAACTCCGTAGTCGAACTGGGCAGCAGCAGCGTCGGTCTCGTAGTCTACCGGAGATAAGAGGGGGAAGAAACAATGAATACAATGCAAACATAAACACAACGATGCGTGACGTGACAATGAGCGGTGCTAGGTGTGCCCTAACGTGGTATGAGGTGGTACCGGTTAAGGGGGGAAACATCGGGGAAGTATTCCCGGTGTTTCGCGTTTTCGGGCAGAGGAGCCGGAGGGGGAAAGTTGCGAGTTCGATAGGTTAGGGGTGTGTGGCGGACGAACGGACTGCGTATCCGGAATCGTCTCGTCGTTCTGAGCAACTTTCATGTTGAAAATATTTTAATCCGAGTTACTGATTAAAAGATATGATTTTTTTAAAGATTTTATTAATTTCTGGAATTTAATTAATTATTTATTTAATTCGAAAATGAATTTATGACGTCAGCATGATGTCATGCTGATGTCAGCAGTCAACAGGGTTGACTTGGTCAACCTGACATGTGGGTCCCGTTCGTCAGTGACTGTTAACTAATTACCCTAGTTTAGTTTAATTAACAGTAGTTAATTAGGTTAATTAGCCATTAGGTTAATCTAATTATAATTAATTAACTTAATTAATTCCTTAATTAATTAATTAATTTTATTGTTATTATTATTATTATTTTTAATTCTTTTCTTCTTTTTTTTTAATTAAAACGTTCTGGGGCGGGCCCCCCTTGTCATTGGCCCATAGGGGTCCAGCGGGCTAACGGGCGCGGTTGCTGGGGAGAAGCCCCGTGAGCGTGCGGGCATGCGGGCGCCAATTGGGCGAGCCCGGGCGTAGGCCGATGGGGCACCGCGGGGCGAACGCCGGCAGCGGGCGAGCAAGGGCCGACGGTAGTGAGCGCGCGAGCGCATGGCAGCCGCGGAGTGCGGGCAGGGGAGCCCGGGGGTGCGGCGACGCGGGGCAGGACGCGCCCAGGGCGGCGATGCGCGCTGGGGGCCGAGGCGCAGGTCGCGGGTGGCACAGCATGCAAGTGCGGCGCGACGGCGGCCACGGGATGCAGCGGGCGAGCACGGTGA
>NW_021177048.1:0-1582 GCF_002162155.2 Triticum dicoccoides
CAAACCCTACGAGGCAAAGAAAATTAAATGAACAAGAGAGTTATTAATTAGTTACTTGATATTAGGAAATGAACGAAATAGGCCGATCGATATAGAGCGCAAATGAATGAAAATAATTACTTCTGCAGCATTCTTCTCATGCCGCCCCAAAGCTTTGGATCCATATTCACAGAGTCGTGGACGAGACATTCTGAGGTGTTAACTTTAATTACTAGCAGAATCCAGTGGAACCTGCGGACACGATACATGCACAGTACGTCATGCATAACTCATCGATTAGCCGGTCACATACCATGCATGGAGTAAACAAAAGAGAATGTGCTCAAGACAGAAACACTCACTCAAAATGGTAAGGAAATAGAATATCACTTTTGAGTTCCTGCTTTGTAAGAAACTGCCACAGGTCTGCCTCCACGTCGGCGGGGTAACGCTCCAACACATGTCCATTAACGATGTGTGGGTCAATGAACCCAACATCATGGATGTTCCTTACTCTGCATTCCTTAATCTTCATTCTGCATGTATAATAGCGGACACAACAATATAGTTAGGACATATATATAGTGCAGGCAATATGAACGAGATGGGGTAGAAATTAATAAATCACTTACAGAACGTAGCAACTGATGATAGATTTATCGAGCTCGCGCAGATTGAAAAGCTGGAACAATTCACTCAGTTCAATTTGTACATAGTAATGTTTGAAGCGATGCTCATGTCTAACTTCCGCATAAATATATTCTTTGGCGTTTTTATTTTTTATGTAACCCTTGTACCATTTCAGCAGACCTTTCATTTGTGGAGGTAGATCCTTTTCCTGCGCAGGCTCGACGAGAGGCCCATTCTTGACATATGTAATTACTACCTCCTTCACTGGCGCCTCATCAAGGCCTAACAGTTCACGAAGAGTAATACCTAAGTTGGCTGCTTGTTCTCTGGCACTCGTTATAGTCAATCCCTGTGCTGCCGCAGCTTGTATGATCTCGGGGTCATCCGGACAGAAGGCTTCCACTATAAGCGGGGCAATCGATTGTTTACTTTGTTCCCCGAGCTGGGCAACTTGTTTCCCGCTTTTTCTACTTTCGGCCTTCTCCCGCTCTTTGTTCTCCTTGAACATGAGTGCCTGCCTGCGAAGTTCACGTGCATAGTCGTTAGGCAGATTCTTCGCGGCTTGGGACGGTGTGCTCAAAAATGACTTAGCCCACTTCTTTTGCTCATCAGAAAATACTGGCTTGGGCTCGGGCTCTCTTTTCTTCTTGCAGTCCGCCTTCCATTTCTCCAAATCAGCAGCCGCGGCCGCGTCGACTTCCTCGGCACTACGTTCCCAAGGCCTTGTGGGGAGAGGCTTCAGTGATGGCTCCGGTACCTTTGTGGTCTTAGGTACATAAGGGTCCGGGTTAATAATCCAGGACTGCTTCTGCTTCTTTGCCGGAGGTGGATTGGGGGGCGGCGTCTGATCACCCGCCGGACGAGGACTGGGGGGTGGCGGCTGATCACCCGCCGGACGTTGTGGACTGGGGGGCGGCGTCGGCTGACGTGACGGAGGTGTAGGTGAACCGCCACCACCACCACCACCACCACC
>NW_021177049.1:0-866 GCF_002162155.2 Triticum dicoccoides
ATCATCAGCAAGGCAAGTAACACTTTGATCATACCTTTTCTACAACCCATGTTTTATTGCATTAGATCAATCCTCTCACATTGCATGATTAGGATCTAATTAAACTGTGGGATGGGAAGTAGATGAGGTAGTACCTATCACCTGTATTATTATGAAACCTTTGGGAGTTACTTCTACGTTTGCTTATTATGCCATGCTATGCTAGTAGACGTGGATTGGGTGAGTGATATCCATGACAGATGTGAGTTGATAATTTTAATGGTTTATCTAAGGTGGCAACTTAAACACACATCTGGGTGGATTGAGGCACCTGATGTCTATCAGGACTTGCCTGTTTTATTTTGGACCGCCACCCAGGCTCAAAGGGATCATAAGATCTTTCATGCTAGAAACTTCCGTGTGCAGCCACATGCTACTATGGGCTCTGGCATAGTTGACTAAGTTGTGCAAACTCTTACGGGGTGGACTAGCAGATGTAGGGGTTGTAGGTGGTACGGTCTACCCCACATGTAAGGTGCTAGCGCTTCTGAAAGACTATGTCTCGGTCATCCGTTTCTCAAACACCATGTAGTGCGAGAAAACAAACGGAGGCGATCGAGTCATGTGGGGAAAAGTGCGCAAACCTCTGCAGAGTGTACAAACTAATCATGACTAGTCGTGTCCCCGGTTATGGACAACTTGAGTATCTAGTACTTGAATATCATGTGAATCTCAACATGTTACTTCTAATTAATGTTGTTGGGTTTTAACTGTTCACTTAATTGGGATCGGAATGCTGTCAACCATTCTCGATGTTTAACAACTACCATGATAGTTAAATAAATTTCTTCCTTTGCAGTAGGGAAAAACTGGCTTTACGCAAAACT
>NW_021177050.1:0-704 GCF_002162155.2 Triticum dicoccoides
GTAAGCCAGCCTTCCACTCGGAGGCTTAGCTGCAGCCTCGTGCTCGCCTAAGTTATAAAAATCCTACCGAGTGAAGAGCAACCCTCTCACTCGGGGGCTTAGCTGCAGTCCAAGCACTCGCCTAAGTTGTGAAAATCCTACCGAGTGAAGAGCAACCCTCTCACTCGGGGGCTTAGCTGCAGTCCGAGCACTCGCCTAAGTCGTGAAAATCCTACCGAGTGAAGAGCAACCCTCTCACTCGGGGGCTTAGCTGCAGCCCAGTGCTCGTCTAAGTGGACTAAAGAATAAATCGATTGCAGCACAGGCACCTTGCTTTGAACCTGCAAAAGACATTCCGAGCCGAAGGCAATCGTATTCAAGCACCAAATCCAAAGGAACCGAAAGTGCTCAGGCGTCAAGCCTGTTAAGGTTTGTCGGTTACAATTTCACTCGGCATACCGAGGCAAATTTAAAGCGTCGAGCCAGAAGAAGTTTTTTACCCCTCCTGTGGAGGGCTGGAAGGTGCAACAAATTCATCAAGGTCAATCCCGTCGGCGATCCGAGTGGCAGCTGCAAGGAAAGTTTCCATAAAGGATCTGAAGTCGTGCTTCTTGGTATTGGCCACCCGAAGGGCCGCCAGCTTCTCTTCTCGCGCATCTTTGCAGTGGACTCGGGCCAGACACAGAGCGACATCTGCACCACACCGAGCCGAGGACTTCTTCCAC
>NW_021177051.1:0-1560 GCF_002162155.2 Triticum dicoccoides
GTTTAGCTTGACTTTTAATATGTTTCAAAGATTCATGATCAGAATGTATAACAAATTCTTTGGGCCATAAATAATGTTGCCATGTTTCTAAAGTCCGAACAAGAGCATATAATTCTTTATCATAAGTAGAATAATTCAGACTAGGCCCACTCAATTTTTCAGAAAAGTATGCAACAGGTTTGCCATCTTGTAATAACACGCCGCCTAATCCAATTTCACTAGCATCACATTCAAGCTCAAAAGTCTTATTAAAATCAGGAAGTTGGAGTAAAGGAGCATGTGTCAACTTATCTTTCAATACCGAGAAGGCTTCTTCCTGTGCGGTACCCCAAAGAAAAGGCACATCTTTCTTTGTAAGCTCATTGAGAGGTGCAGCAATGGTGCTGAAATCTCTCACAAAACGCCTATAGAATCCAGCGAGGCCAAGAAAACTCCTCACTTGTGTGACCGTTTTGGGTTGCGGCCAACTCTCAATAGCTTCAATCTTGGCTTTATCAACTTCAATTCCCTGTGGAGTAACAACATAGCCAAGAAAAGATACTCGGTTGGTGCAAAAGGTGCACTTCCCAAGGTTACCAAACAAACGTGCATCACGTAGAGCAATAAAAACAGCACGTAAATGTTCCAAATTGATGAGGACATGACTACCTTGGATATGACCAAAAATATTGCATATATGCATATTTGTCAGGTGATTTCTAGTGCAAACTATTTAATAATATATTTATGTTATCCAGAAAAAAAAATACTTCACACACTTTTGTGTTTTGTCTAATTGCAGGTGTATGGGACATTTGTACAATCCACATATGAAGATAAGGAAGAAAGAGATGTTTATTTGCTGTTCAAAAAGTTCTCTCACGTCACTTTTGGCCCAAGAGAAGATAGAGTCCAAGTCTCTCACGTTCTGGATTCAGATTCGGACTGCACAGACATACCTGACTCAAAATGCACACAAGTTTTTCATACGAACTCCGAATTGGGTGATTCTTTTTTTGTTGGAAACTAGATTTCGTGCACTTTCCAACCCAATTGGAATCACCTTCAGATTCGTCCGGAGCGTTGAGTTGTGGACGAAACAATCTGATGCTGCAGCAGAATCCGAGTCAAACTACAAGTCCAAAGGTGTTACATCACCTCCACTTGGGCCCATTGGCCTTGTACGACCTAGATTTAGTTTTAGGCTGCCTTGGGACGTCCTCCCACCTCCTTGGCCGCCACCCCTTGCTCCTATATAAGTAGATCCATCTAGTAGCTTTTCCTGGGGGATTTGTTTAGTTAAAAGTTAGCCAACGCAACTTCGTGTACTTCGTTTGTGTCCAACGACCAGACCAAGACCACTTCCGGATCCCCACCATTATCAATACTTCATATATATTTGCGATATTCAGATTGCTTTATCATATTCTTGCTCGTTCTTCGATTGCTTGCAGGAATAGACCTTCGTGGTCAGGCTGACCGTGCTTCCAGCATCGTCAGTAACCTCAGGAGATTGGTTTAGCGGTTGCTAAGGCGCAACGTCGTGCACGTTTGTAGTCGGATCGTCAAAGTCGTCTCCAC
>NW_021177052.1:0-1742 GCF_002162155.2 Triticum dicoccoides
AGATAAGATGTTTGGTGTTGCTTATGATTGTGCAGTTGTCCTCACTGCCTGTAAGTCTCCAAAGGATACGCAGGCCAGTCAACAACAGCTCATTGGAGCCATGGAATAACGGTTGTTGAGCCTTACTAATCATGCGGATGTTTAGCCTAGCCACAGATGGTGGTTGATCAACGTCACCATCCGAGTCTAGCTCTGATTCTGACTCTGAGTACTCTGGACTCGACTCCTGTGACGAAGTATTGATGAGTGAATATATTGATTGGAGCCCTTGCGGGAACTGCTCCAAATGAATCTCGTCGGCCACGTGCTCCACTATCCTCGCAGCAGCCTCCCTCATGTTTCCGTCGTATGAGTGTCTCAAATCCAGTGCCTGAAGCAGTTTCTGGAGAATGTGGGTGGAGGATGCAGACACGATCAGCCGCTTTATCATCTTCCGCTGCTGCACAATGATCTCGTCTTCTATTTGCTGATGCTGATGCCTCTTCTTTTCCCTCTCCACCCTCTTCTTATTACCCTCTTCCTTATTACCCTCTTTCTTCGCCATATAATTTGTAACTAAATAGAAGAGGAGACGATGCTTCGGCTTCTGGATTTCTTCTTCTGGATTTCTTCGCCGTATAATAATCTTGTTCGAATGCTGCCGTGTGATTAGTCTGTCCAGTATAAGTGTCCCGGAAAGGCAACTGTCACCGAGGGGCGAGTTGGACTCCATGAGTTCTGCAGCATACGTGACGAGGTTCCTTTCACTGGCAGAGGACGGATTCTTCAAGCATTTCCTCATGGTATCATCGAAGTAGCCGTCTGCTTGATCATTATCTTGGAAGCCGTATGCTTGGCTCACTTGTCCCACTCTCTCCTGCGCCAATATAAATAACACCACTCTATACAGGAGCAATGCAAATTGGACTAGACACATGGTGTACAAGAGATTGTGCGCCGGATCCATATTTTTTCTGCCCTCCTCCTTGTCGCCGTAGTGGTCACGTTCTTTCAGACGGTCTATCGAAATCCAAGTGGTGATGATCAACCCATAAGCCACGAACAACGCCACACCCATAATTCACAAACAAAGCACTACATTGTGAACCAGTGAGAGAACCATTGAAACTGGCACTGGAACAACTGATCGGAACGAACCATCAGGGTGTGCATTATCAGCCAGCTGCCAGTTGCACGTCAATATACTTTTCACCACCTTAAAGCTCGATATCAACGTATGAATTGCAGAACCTAGCCTTTCACTGAAATTGTCATCGATCCTGTTGTAGTACGCACGTTAGATGCAGTCCGAACTTTATTACGTAAACAAAACTGAGCAATGAGAAACAAGATTAAGCGAGTGAGCGCTAGCTGCCGGCCGGGCATGGCTAGCCCTACATTGGCCACGTTTTTGGCTGTTTGATCTAGTTTTAATCCAAAATCTAGACCCTTTGATTGCCACAGCAGAAAAATCCACACGCTCAACATTTATTTATTTGTTCAAACATTGTTACAACATTTTGTCCCACAGTTTGTAGAAAACATACAAAAAACGTAACAACATTTTGAACACGTCCATGCAACATTTTTTCAATGTATGCAACAAATCGCTAGTGGTCATAGTAAAATCACTGAGAAAGATCATTGCACGTATGCAACCTGAAAACCAAGGCTTACAACAACACAAAAAAAGGCATGCTGCATGAACACATCATTTGCAACAAACATCCATGATTGTAGCAAACCACAACAGTGTTGTAGTA
>NW_021177053.1:0-932 GCF_002162155.2 Triticum dicoccoides
GTCTATCGAGAGGGGACAATTACCGGCAAATACAGAAAAACACGATCAATGCAATGCACAATATGATGCATGATCATGACATGGCAAAATGGATGTGTTTTGGGCTAATGCAACTAGCAACAGATTAAATGAAGTTGGTTTGAATATAAGATTCAAATTCAAACTCCATATGTGATTATTCAAATGCCATTTAATTGATTTGTGCTAAACAGCAGCTATAAGTTGTTCTATCATGCATGAAAATGGTACAGATGGATTCCTTGAATTTTTCTGATAATTTTTCATATATAAATTATTTAATTTGGAGTTACGGTTAATTTTCTATGATTTATAGAAGTTTTAGGCATTTTCTGGAATTTCCTGAATTAAATTAAATCCAGAAAGCATTACTGCGTCAGCATGACGTTGGCATGACGTCAGCAAGTCAACAGGGGCCGGCTCGGGTCAAACCTGACGTGTGGGGTGCACACGTCAGTGATACAGGGGCTAATCCCGCGTTGACCCGGGCTTTGACCCACTACGGGGCCCACTGTCAGTGGCTGTGGGGGGGTGTTTAGGCGTCATTAGTGTTAATTAGGCGTGCCACGTCGGCAGTCGCCGGAGTTCGGCCGGCGACGACCAAAACTGCGGCGGGAGCTCGCCGGAGTGGCGCTGCGAGGGGTTTTGGGCCAAGCCAAGGGCACCAGAGGGTAGCCCGTGCCCGTGCGCATCTAGGGGGGCCAACGGGAGGTGCGGGGGTGGCCGGGGTTCGCCGGAATGGAGCCCGAGGCGGCGGCCAGAGCTCGGGTGGGTGCGGGGTTAGCGCTGCGGCTTGCAAACAAGCTAGCTGCCACGCTAGCGTTGCTCCACGGGTCGTTGCGAGTGCAACGGACGCACGCGCGGGGCCATTTGGTCACCGGGGCTTCGCCGGCGACGAGTCCGTGCGGCGGAGC
>NW_021177054.1:0-812 GCF_002162155.2 Triticum dicoccoides
ATTTCGACCGTAGGAGGTTCGTTTCCTCCATTTTGCGGTACGCCACACCCCTCCCGATTAACAGGACCCCCGTTTCGACCGTAGGAGGTCCGTTTCCTCCGTTTTGCGGTACGCCACACCCCTCCAGATCAACAGGACACTGTTCCGAACGTGGGTCGAACACAAGGCCGTTTCCTCCGTTCTGTGATACGCCAGGCCTCGTTTCCATTGCTGTTCCGTCCAAGCCGGTTGGCTCCGACGCGTTCCGTTGCCTCCCGATGAACACGACGCATTCCGTTGCCTCCCCATGAACACGACGCATTTCGTTGCCTCCCCATGAACATGACGCATTCCGTTGCCTCCCCATGAACACGACGCATTCCGTTGCCTCCCCATGAACGCGAGCCCTCGCCGTATGTATGCGCGACTAGGTGTTCAAGACCCCGCCCATATGTACACATACGTGGCCGTATTTTCTTTCTTGCACCCTGGCCGTTGTACGTATGTGTACATGCTACATGTGCGCCTCTACTACGACACGTGCGCACCTCTACATCGACCAGTATGTACGTAAACATTCGCGACCAGGATGACAACGCTACGTACGCTTTGACCAGGCGGGTCACGACTGTCAGGCACTTCCTTGCCTGCGAAGATGTAGCTGGTGGGTCCCAGCAGTCAGGGGGGCGAATCGTTTCAGTTTTTTTTTGCCCGGACGCACTTCCTTGCGTGTGAAGGTGTAGCTGTTGGGTCCCAGCTATCAGGGAGGCGAATCATTTTTTTTGCCCGGACGCACTTCCTTGCGTGCGAAGGTGTAGCTGCTGGGTCCCAGC
>NW_021177055.1:0-1756 GCF_002162155.2 Triticum dicoccoides
TAGCACTGGGCTAGCAGGACTCCGGTGAGCCGGGCTGTAGCGGGCTAACAGGACTCCGGTATTCATCGCGTGACATTTCCCCGAAGGGACAGACACAGGAACGAAGAAGGACACATGCCGGCCAGCCTAAGTGTTCCGGAGCAGTAGCAAGCTACCATGGCTCGGTGGAAACACTAGGAGACATTTCCCGGTAAGAGAGGCTACTAAAGATAAACAACTAGATGGTCAGATCCCACACATACCAAGCATTCCAATAGCATACACACAATATGCTCGATATGTGCAGATACAACATGGCATCACAACAGGACTCTACGACTCAAGTAATTTATTCAATAGGCTCCGAGGAGCGAGACATTACAAACATGGGTCTCATGACCCAACAATCAGAGCATACAAGTCAAAGCACAAGCGGAAGCTATCATGTCTGGGTACAGACATCTATAAATAAAAAAAAGGCCGAGAAGCCTGACTATCTATCAGATCCTGCTGAGGGCACAAGATCGTAGCTGAGGTATCAAGCTAAACGTCGAAGTCCACGTGGAACTACTAGTGAGACTGAAGTCTCTCTGCAAAAACATAAAATAGGCAAACGTGAGTACAAATGTACCCAGCAAGACTTACATCAGAACTAACTACATATGCATCATTTTCAACAAAGGGATGGTGGGGTTTAACTGCAGCAAGCCAGCTTTGACTCGGTGGCTATCCTAAACTACGACTGCAAGCAACTCTTTTGAGGTGGCGCACACGAGTCCACATATTCACCATATCAATACACCACTATGGATTCGCTCCCGTCTCCCTACGAGAACGCCATCCATAGCACTCACGCTTATCTTGCGTATTTTAGGGTATCCACTTTCACTTGTCTATGAACTGATATAAGCAACCCAGAAGTCCTTTACCACAGACACGGCTATTCGAATAGATGATGTTAACCCTGCAGGGGTGTACTTCTTCATACATGTTTCCACCACTTAGCGTCTGCACACGACATGTGCTCGGCAGACTTCAAGCGAAAGCCGACGTGGGTGTAGACCACGACCTACCTAAACACTCAAGTCTCTAGTCCAGGTTTATCGCCTATTCGGGTTCCATCCATGAGGAGATCCGGCCGGAGTTTCGCTCACAGCCCCAAACGATGTGAACAGGGTTCCGTGACACCAAACGGGCGCCCGGTATACCCGGCCACGTGCCTACCGCATCACAGCCCACCCCTACGGTCAGCGCTGTCCACGGCCTCCAGCATACTACAAACACCAGAAACTACTTGCAACTCCTGGACAGAGGACAAGGGTGAATAAGAAGTCGAGCGGGGTCATATTTCGGGGCCCAATGTATGGTAGTAGCTGAATCATGGATCACAAACACAGAACTCAGTTCCTGAGGACGGCTTCAATGAGACAACCCACCATGTACTCCTACATGGCCTCTCACCGACACCTTTTACCAAATCGTGTTCACACACTTAGCTCACACACAGTAGGACATGTTTGCACGCCTCTGATTCATCCCCGATGAATCAGACCTGACTCAACTCTAAGCAGTAGCAGGCATGACAAACAAGCATGAATGAGTAGGCACAACAGGGCTCAAACAATTCCTACTCATACTAGTGGGTTTCATCTATTTACTGTGGAATGACAGGTCATGCAAAGGATAAAGGGGTTCAGCTACCGCAGCAAGTAACAGTTGAATCGTTGTTGTCCTAATGCAGTAAAAGAGAGCAGGAGCGAGAGAGTGGGATTGTATC
>NW_021177056.1:0-589 GCF_002162155.2 Triticum dicoccoides
CATAAAAAATCTAACAAAATCTAACAAAAAAATCTAGTAACAGAAAAAAAATCTAACATAATATGAACAAATTAATTACACAATCTAAATTACACAATATGAACTACATATCTAAATTACGCCACATCTAATCTAACAAATAAATCTATGAACTAACAAAAAAAATCTTAAAAAAGTCTAACATAATATGAACAAATTAATTACACAATCTAAATTACACAATATGAACTACATATCTAAATTACGCCACATCTAATCTAACAAATAAATCTATGAACTAACAAAAAAATCTAACTTAATATGAACAAATTAATTACACAATCTAAATTACACAATATGAACTACATATCTAAATTACTACAAATCTAATCTAACAAATAAATCTATGAACTAACAAAAAATCTAAAAAAATCTAACAAAAATAAAATAAAGTTGCTCACGGCCGGCGACGGCGACGGCGAGGTGCAGCAAGGCGGGCAGCGACGTCGGGGCGGGGCGGCGACGGCGTTGAGGCGGCAGGGCGGGGCAGCGACGGCAGCGAGGCGGGGCGGCGACGGCGCACATCGAGGCGGCAGGGGACGACGTCGTG
>NW_021177057.1:0-1457 GCF_002162155.2 Triticum dicoccoides
CAAGTCGCGAGTTCTTACCTCGAAGGCGTCATTCTGGCAAACCAAGATAAGGATAACTTCCTCGTGCCTTACTTTCCCGAGTAAGTCCTCCCCTCAACCGGCCCGTAACATATGAATTCTTACATTTCGATCGTTTTTCTTTTAACATTCCGTGTTTTCTGCAGTGACACACGTTGCACGCTCATCCTCCTAAGCCCCAAATATTCTATGGCCACGTATTTCGACCCGGACCGTCAGTCGAACGTAGACTACACAAATGTCAAGAAGGTTCTTGATGATGTTCTCCCCGGCTACGCCCAATCTGGAGGCACCTTCACCAGGCCTATTCGTAAGTACGGCAAGCACGTGTTCTCCCACAATACGACGTTCTGCTGCGTCAAGCAGCCGCCTGGCGGTCAGAAGGGTGCCTACTACGCCATCCATCACATGCGGGCGATCATACGGGACCATCATCAACTTCTTCTACCGAGTAAACTCAAAGATTGGGCCGCGAGCGTGTCGGCAATCCAGGACGCGGACCTCCGACAAGAATTCTTTCGCATCCAGTCGGAGTTTGCGGAAATCATCCATCAAGATGTCCTTCGTACCTCGGGGCAGTTCTACCTCAGAAATCAACCGTCCAACAGCGACATCGACACAATGCTACAAATGCAGAATGACAACGCCCGTTCTTTCATGACTCCCACGATAGACGGCGGCTTCATCCACGCTCCGGTCCCTTGAGTCGAGTTGTCTAGTTCTGAAACATGGATTGGCTCATGTTGTAATTAAACTTTAATGAACTTGTAGTATGTCTCTTTGGTTTCGAGAGTCGTTCAACTTAGATGTAATCGATGCTATTAATGTCTTGCTTTTCTCTTCCGATCGTTCTGTTGCATACTTATATATTGCTTATGTATTGTCTGTGAATTGGTACTTACGTTTCGTTTGGCTAGTGCATAGCGATGCCGACGTATGTCGTGTACAAGGGTAAGGTTCCCGGAGTCTACGATGACTGGGAGGAGTGTCGGAGACAGGTTCACCGATTCAGCGGTAACAGTTACAAAGGGTACACCACTAGGGCCGAGGCCGAATCTAGATACGCCCGCTATCTAGCGGGAGAGGGGAGGGAGCGTTGGAGGAACCGGATGAAGACGAGTTTCATTGTGATGATGCTCATCGTGATGACCGCAGCTCTCTTCTATGTGATGGTAGTTTAGATGATCGATATCGACTTGTAATGTGAAGACAGACTCGCTACTCGCGGTCTCGAGACTTGTAATATAATGTTCTATCTTTGTTCGGTCTTTTCAATTCGGAGACTAATATGATGAATTGTATTCGGAGACTAATATGATGAATTGTATTCAAAGACTATACATTTGATGAATCTGTTGTTGATGTGTGATGTCTATATTTTGTCAAACTATACATTTTGTAACCTGTGCAAAAAACAGAAAATAAAAAAATAAAAAAAA
>NW_021177058.1:0-985 GCF_002162155.2 Triticum dicoccoides
TAAAAAATAAAGCAAAAAACAAAAGAAAATAATAATGCAAAAAACAAAACAAAAAAACAAGAAAAAAACTATTTTTATAGTAAAGTTAATCACAAACTTGTGATTCACACAAATTTCAAAGAATTCAAATTTTAATTATTCAAATTTGAAAACTAATGACACTAACAGAAAGTTTATAATTTTTCTAAAACTAATGGCACTAACAGAAAGTTTATAATTTTGCTGACCTAAAAGCAAAAAGAATTAAAAAATGCAAAAAACAAAAGAAAATAAATAATGCAAAAAACAAAAAAAATTGGAAAAAGTAAAGTTAATCACAAACTTGTGATTCAAACAAATTTCAAAGAATTCAAATATTAACTATTCAAATTTGAAAACTAATGGCACTAACAGAAAGTTTATAATTTTTCTAAAACTAATGGCACTAACAGAAAGTTTATAATTTTGCTCCCCACCCCTGGCCCATGACCATTAGTCCCGATTTGTGCCACGAACCGGGACTAAAGGGTTGGTCCTCGTTGCGGGCAGAGTTTAGTCCCACCTCGCCAACCGAAGGGGGCTCACACCAGTTTATAAGCCCTTCCCTCTCTGCCTTGTTGAGCTCCTCTCAAAGTGAAAATAGATGCCCTAATAGAGAAAAGTTTAACCTAAATTCAGAGTGAATTTCTCTGAAATTCATAAAAATTTACTATGAATTTAGGTTGAATTTTCTCTATAAGCGCATCTATTCTCATTTTTTTAGTAAGTTAATCACAAACTTGTGATTCACACAAATTTCAAAGAATTCAAATTTTAACTATTCAAATTTGAAAACTAATGGCACTAACAGAAAGTTTATAATTTTTCTAAAACTATGGCACTAACAGAAAGTTTATAATTTTGCTAACCTAAAAGCAAACAGAATTAAAAATTAAAGCAAAAAACAAAAGAAAATAAATAATGCAAAAAACAAATCAAAAAAATAGGAAAAAAACTATTTTTATAG
>NW_021177058.1:995-2082 GCF_002162155.2 Triticum dicoccoides
CAAAGAAAACAAAGAAACTAAAAAAGTGTTTTCAAATTTGAAAACTAATGGCACTAACAAAAAGTTTATAATTTTTCTAAAACTAAAAGCAAAAAGAATAAAAAAATAAAGCAAAAAATAAAAGAAAATAAATAATGCAGAAAACAAAACAAAAAAACTGGAAAAATAGCAACAATAAGTATTTTGTTGTAAGTAGAAACAAAATAAAATAAATAAAGCAACAAAGAAAACAAAAAAACAAAAAAGTGTTTTCAAATTTGAAAACTAATGGCATTAACAAAAAGATTATAATTTTTCTAAAACTAAAAGCATAAAGAATTAAAAAATAAAGCAAAAAACAAAAGAAAATAAAATAAATAAAGCAACCAAACAAAAAAAAAGTGCCACCTACTGGGCCCCCACGGCCTGAATACGACTAGAAACCCATCCAAGGGCCAGGATTTAGGCCCGCAGGAGGCCTAGTAGGCCCACAGGCATAGGAGTGACAATTAGGCCCGTAAGCCTGCAATGGAGAGAAGTTCGAGAGGGGTGCGGCAGTGGGGCTTATAAACCACTGCGCACCCCTCTCAACTAGCAAGGTGGGACTAAACTTTCGACGCCACAGCCGCACAAGGCCTTTAGTCCTAGTTGGTGCTACCAATCGGGACCAAAGGCCGCCGCTTCCCACCCTTTGGGTTGCTGAAAAGAGGCCTTTGGTCCCGGTTGGTGGCACCAACCGGGACTAATGCCCACCTTTATTCCCGATTGCTGCCACGAACCGGGACTAAAGGCTCTGCTATATAAGTCCACACTTAGGAAATTTTCACTCTTATCTTGTAGTTGCTGCCCCGGACGACGCCGACGCCCCCAGGCTGCCCCGACGCCGCCCGCCCCGGCCCGCCCCTTCGTCGCCGTTGCCCGTGCCCCTGCCCCGACGCGCGCCGCCCCGGCCCGCCCCCGTCGCCGTCGCCCGCGTCCCTGCCCCGACGCGCGCCGCCCCGGCCCGCCCTTGCCGTCGCCCGCGCCGGCCCCTTCCCCGACGTGCGCCGCCCCGGCCCGCCGTCACCGTCGCCCGCGCCCCCTACCCCGAGCGCGCGCCCACTGCCCC
>NW_021177059.1:0-1685 GCF_002162155.2 Triticum dicoccoides
AGCCAAAGATGATGATGTTGTTATTATTGGCACTACATATACCACCCCGGGCAATCCAGTTGCTTTGTCTAAACATTCCGCCAAGGATGAATTTGATTTTATGAACAAGGGGAAAAGCAAGACTGATTTGTCAAGCTATGCTAACTTGTCTGCTCAGGATCTTCATTCCAGTTTCTTGAACCGCCTCTTCACAAGCCGGGATTATGAGGCCGGATTGGTAAACCTGATGAAAGAGCACTATGAGGTAAACCATTTGATATTTTACTCTGTTCCGTCATTGCATTGTAGCCCCCAAGGGCCGGGTTGTCTTAGAAAGTCAAACCGGGACTTTATATATTCCATACTGTACTTTGTTGATTTTCCTTGTGTATTTTTTGATCAAACACACATTAGCCCCCAAGTGCCATGATTAAAACTTGTATTAATCCGTGGGACTTCCATAATCAGTAGAAAAAAGTGATCCACATTAGCCCCCAAGTGCCAAGTGTATAACTGGTTATACGCTTGGGACTTCCAAAAAAGATATTGACATGTTCTTCTGACTATTGCAGACTGAAATAAATCAACAAGTCTCTCAAATTGCTGATCTTCAAGAGAATCTTAAATCCCAACAAGCAGAAACCACCAAGGCAAAAGATGAGTTAAAAACTTCCTTAACCACCATGGAGCAGCTCAAAGAGTGGCTCAAGTCTGAGCGGCTCAACTGGTACACCGAAAAGGCTCGATTGCTGAAGTGGGTGGAAGATGCTGAATCAGCTCTTAAGCCGGTGGCGGAAGAGCTTACTGGATTGAAGCGCCAAGTCAATGACATGACTTCTGCAATATTTGGTAAGTACCCTTTGCCAAGGCTTTGTGAATGTTCCGCTTTGAAATTTTGTCGGTTTAACATGAAATCCTTAAACCTCTGTAGATAGCCGCATTGCTCTTATGGGCTCTAATATATGGATGAAGCTAAAGGCCGCCTATACTTTGATTGAACAACTGTATACCGGTGCCCAACGGGTTATCTGCGCATCTTCCTATGACAATGCGGCCCCAACAGTGATCAACACTACAAAAAAAGACACATCTGTGACATTTTGGGCCGAACGAAAAAAAATCTATCACACATATGACGCTTCTATGATGATAATTGTGATAAAACCCGGTATCATCATAGATGTGGTGGGCTCCTACTTCTATGACAAAAAATCATGACAGAAAATGGGCTTTTCGTCCTGGGCGGGCCGGAGACGCAGCTGCATGATATTCTTTGGGCCGTCCATGACGGAAAAACCGTGGTAGAAGCGAGGGGGAGGAAAATTTCGGGGAGTTGCCGGTTACGGTGGGATGTCGGGGGCGGAGCGATGCGCGTTTCTCTCATACGTACGCGCGTGTGTGTGAGGCGTTGGCTCTAACTGAAGCCGAGCGAGGCGTTGGGCTCTAACTGAACCCGAGCGATTGCACTGCAGGCTACACGTTACTGAACCCGAGCGATCGATCGATGGCTGTTAATAGAACCCGATGGAGAGATTCCTTCGCTACTGCTGCTAACTGAAGTCGATTGATGCTGCCTCTGGGATGAACAGTGAGTGTTGCAGGGGGGTTGGATGAACAGCGAGCGGTGGCATTGCCTCTGGATGAACAGGAACTTGTGGTGTGGAGGGTTGGATGAACAGTAGATGGTGGAGGGGTGGCCGTGGAGG
>NW_021177060.1:0-1685 GCF_002162155.2 Triticum dicoccoides
CCTCCACGGCCACCCCTCCACCATCTACTGTTCATCCAACCCTCCACACCACAAGTTCCTGTTCATCCAGAGGCAATGCCACCGCTCGCTGTTCATCCAACCCCCCTGCAACACTCACTGTTCATCCCAGAGGCAGCATCAATCGACTTCAGTTAGCAGCAGTAGCGAAGGAATCTCTCCATCGGGTTCTATTAACAGCCATCGATCGATCGCTCGGGTTCAGTAACGTGTAGCCTGCAGTGCAATCGCTCGGGTTCAGTTAGAGCCCAACGCCTCGCTCGGCTTCAGTTAGAGCCAACGCCTCACACACACGCGCGTACGTATGAGAGAAACGCGCATCGCTCCGCCCCCGACATCCCACCGTAACCGGCAACTCCCCGAAATTTTCCTCCCCCTCGCTTCTACCACGGTTTTTCCGTCATGGACGGCCCAAAGAATATCATGCAGCTGCGTCTCCGGCCCGCCTAGGACGAAAAGCCCATTTTCTGTCATGATTTTTTGTCATAGAAGTAGGAGCCCACCACATCTATGATGATACCGGGTTTTATCACAATTATCATCATAGAAGCGTCATATGTGTGATAGATTTTTTTTCGTTCGGCCCAAAATGTCACAGATGTGTCTTTTTTTGTAGTGTTGATCACTGTTGGGGCCGCATTGTCATAGGAAGATGCGCAGATAACCCGTTGGGCACCGGTATACAGTTGTTCAATCAAAGTATAGGCGGCCTTTAGCTTCATCCATATATTAGAGCCCATATGAGCAATGCGGCTATCTACAGAGGTTTAAGGATTTCATGTTAAACCGACAAAATTTCAAAGCGGAACATTCACAAAGCCTTGGCAAAGGGTACTTACCAAATATTGCAGAAGTCATGTCATTGACTTGGCGCTTCAATCCAGTAAGCTCTTCCGCCACCGGCTTAAGAGCTGATTCAGCATCTTCCACCCACTTCAGCAATCGAGCCTTTTCGGTGTACCAGTTGAGCCGCTCAGACTTGAGCCACTCTTTGAGCTGCTCCATGGTGGTTAAGGAAGTTTTTAACTCATCTTTTGCCTTGGTGGTTTCTGCTTGTTGGGATTTAAGATTCTCTTGAAGATCAGCAATTTGAGAGACTTGTTGATTTATTTCAGTCTGCAATAGTCAGAAGAACATGTCAATATCTTTTTTGGAAGTCCCAAGCGTATAACCAGTTATACACTTGGCACTTGGGGGCTAATGTGGATCACTTTTTTCTACTGATTATGGAAGTCCCACGGATTAATACAAGTTTTAATCATGGCACTTGGGGGCTAATGTGTGTTTGATCAAAAAATACACAAGGAAAATCAACAAAGTACAGTATGGAATATATAAAGTCCCGGTTTGACTTTCTAAGACAACCCGGCCCTTGGGGGCTACAATGCAATGACGGAACAGAGTAAAATATCAAATGGTTTACCTCATAGTGCTCTTTCATCAGGTTTACCAATCCGGCCTCATAATCCCGGCTTGTGAAGAGGCGGTTCAAGAAACTGGAATGAAGATCCTGAGCAGACAAGTTAGCATAGCTTGACAAATCAGTCTTGCTTTTCCCCTTGTTCATAAAATCAAATTCATCCTTGGCGGAATGTTTAGACAAAGCAACTGGATTGCCCGGGGTGGTATATGTAGTGCCAATAATAACAACATCATCATCTTTGGCT
>NW_021177060.1:4314-4860 GCF_002162155.2 Triticum dicoccoides
CAACTGTATTGAAGCCCATGAAGACTCAGAAGATGGTGTTTTACTATGAAGCTTAGAGGCCCGGAGCCCAAAGGCAGATTAGGGCCCATAATAGCAAACCGCCATGGTTATGTAAACTTGTGTTGTAAGTTAGGAAAGGAGAGACCGAGCCGGACCCTTGTATGAGTCGGCCTCGGGACTCTGTAGACCGGCCGGGCGTCAACCTGTGTATATAAAGGGACGACCCGACGGCGGTTCAGGGACAACAGACAACAACTCAAGACTCGGGCAAAGCGTATTTGCTCCCTGATTATCAAAACCCAACCAATCCCATCACAACTAGACGTAGGCTTTTACCTTCATCGAAGGGGCCGAACTAGTATAAAAATCCCGTGTCCCTTGTCCGGTTTAACCCCTTCAAGCTAACCCGTAGCGATGGCTCCACGACTAAGTCCTTTCATGAGGACATCTGACGTGTTAATTCCACGAAACTAGTGCTCCCTCATAATCCATGAAATAAGAGATGAATAGAAAATTTTCCACTTTCATGGGTAGTAGGCTCATTGA
>NW_021177060.1:5205-8592 GCF_002162155.2 Triticum dicoccoides
TAGCTCTTCGGCGAACCACAAGTGCATCACATATGCTCTTGTATGGCTAGCTCATTTAGGAAGTCTTAAATTTCATGTACATGTTACTTCTTGAGCTTGCGTTGGTTTTCCCTTGAAGAGGAAGGGTGATGCAGCAAAGTAGTGTAAGTATTTCCCTCAGTTTGAGAACCAAGGTATCAATCCAGTAGAAGAGAACGCACAGGTCACCGAATACCTGCACAAACAATCAAACAACTTGCACCCAACGCGATAAAGGGGTTGTCAATCCCTTCATGGTTACTTGCAAAACTGAGATCTAATAGACATAGATAAACGGTAAAGTGAATATTTTTGGTATTTTTGGTTTATAGATCGGAAAGTAAAAGATTGCAAAAAGACTAGATTGGAAACTAAAATTTTAGATCGGTAACTTATATGACGGAAAATAGACCCAGGGGCCATAGGTTTCACTAGAGGCTTCTCTCAGGATAGAACATATTATGGTGGGTGAACAAATTACTGCCGAGCAATTGGCAGAAATGCGCAAAGTTACGACGATATCTAAGGTAAAAATCATGAATA
This sequence comes from Triticum dicoccoides, assembly GCF_002162155.2. Taxonomy (NCBI): domain Eukaryota; kingdom Viridiplantae; phylum Streptophyta; class Magnoliopsida; order Poales; family Poaceae; genus Triticum; species Triticum dicoccoides. The sequence continues at coordinate 5,767 of NW_021177060.1, forward strand.
TAGGCATCATGTTCATGTCAAGTAGACCGAACAATTCTGCATCTACTACTATTACTCCACACATCGACCGCTATCCAATATGCATCTAGAGTATTAAGTTCATAAAGAACAGAGTAACGCAGTAAGCAAGATGACATGATGTAGAGGAATTAACTCAAGCAATATGATGAAAATCCCATCTTTTTATCCTCGATGACAACGATACAATACGTGCCTTTATGGCCAGGACACCGCAATATTGAAACCAAAGCTAAGCACTTCTCCCATTGCAAGAAAATCAATCTAGTTGGCCAAACCAAATCGATAGTTCGAAGAGACTTGCAAACATATCAAATCATGCATATAAGAATTCAGAGAAGATTCAAATAATATTCGTAGATAAGCTGATCATAAACCACAATTCATCGGATCTCGGCAAACACACCGCAAAAAAGCATTACATTGAATAGATCTCCAAGAACATCGAGGAGAACATGGTATTGAGAATCAAAGAGAGAGAAGAAGCCATCTAGCTACTAGCTATGGATCCGTAGGTCTATACTAAACTACTCACGCTTCATCGGAAGGGCAATGGTGTTGATGTAGAAGCACTCCATGATCGAACGCCCCTCCGGCAGGATGCCGGAAAAGGCGCCTAGACGGGATCTCACCGGTACAGAAGGTTGCGGCGTTGGAGAAGTGTTTTCGTGGCTCTCTCTGTTGGTTTTGAGATATATGAGAATATATAGGTGAAGAAACTAGGTCGGTGGAGTCACGAGGGGCCCATAAGGGTGGGGGCGCGCCCTACCCCCCTGGGCATGCCCTCAGTCCTTGTGTCCGCCTCGTGGCTTCTCTGACTTGCACTCCAAGTCCTCTGAATGTCTTCTGGTCCAAGAAAAATCATCGCGAAAGTTTTATTCTGTTTGGACTTTGTTTGGTATTCCTTTTTTGCGAAACTCTAAAACAAGGGAAAAAACAGGAACTGTCACTAGGCTCTAGGTTAATAGGTTAGTCCCAAAAATAATATAAAGTAGCATATTATGTTGGGGAACGTAGTATTTCAAAAAAAATTCCTACGATCACACAAGATCTATCTAGGAGAAGCATAGCAACGAGCGGGGAGAGTGTGTCCGCTTACCCTCGTAGACCAAAAGAGGAAGCGTTTAGTAACGCGTTGATCTATCCAAACATCTTTATGATCCAACCGATCAAGTACCAAACGCACGGTACCTCCGCGATCTGCACACGTTCAGCTCGGTGACGTCCCTCATACCCTTGATCTAGTTGAGGCCAAGGGAGAGTTTTGTCATCATGACGGTGTGGTGATAGTGATGATGAAGTTACCGACGCAGGGCTTTGCCTAAGCACTACGACAATATGAAGGAGGTGGAAAACTGTGGAGGGGGCACCACACACGGCTAAAGATCAACTTGTGTGTCTATGGGGTGCCCCCTCCCCCGTATATAAACGAGGGGAGGAGGAGGATGGCTGGCCACAAGGGCGCGCCTAAGGGGGGATTCCTACTCCTAGTAGGAGTAGGCTTCCCCCTTTCCTAGTCCAAGTAGGAGACGAAGGAAGGAGAGGGAGAGGGAAAGAGGGGACGCACCCCCTCCCCTAGTCCTATTAGGATTCCCCTTGGGGGGGGGCGCCACATCCTGGCTGTTGCCCTCTCTCTTCCCTAAGGCCCAATAAGGCCCATTACTTCCCAGGGGGGGGTCCAGTAACCCCTCCGGTACTCCAGTTTTATCCGAAACCAACCCAAACACTTCTGGTGTTCGAATAACATGGTCCAATATATCAGTATTTATGTCTCGACCATTTCAAGACTCCTCGTTGTCGGTGTCAAAACCGGCGGATCTCGGGTAGGGGTTCTCGAACTGTGCGTCTAAGGCTAATGGTAACAGGAGGCGGGGGACACGATGTTTACCCAGGTTCGGGACCTCTTGATGGAGGTAATACCCTACTTCCTGCTTGATTGATCTTGATGATATTAGTATTACAAGAGTTGATCTACCACGAGATCGTAGAGGCTAAACCCTATAAGCTAGCCTATGATTATGATTGTTGTTGTCCTACGGACTAAACCCTCCGGTTTATATAGACACCGGAAGGGGCTAGGGTTACACAAATTCGGTTACAGAGAAGGAGATATACATATCCGAATTGCCAAGCTTGCCTTCCACGCAAAGGAGAGTCCCATCCGGACACGGGACGAAGTCTCCAATCTTGTATCTTCATAGTCCAACAGTCCAGCCAAAGTATATAGTCCGGCTGTCCGAGGACCCCTTAATCCAGGACTCCCTCAGTAGCCCCTGAACCAGGCTTCAATGACGATGCGTCCGGCACGCAGATTGTCTTCGACACTGCAAGGCGGGTTCCGTCTCCAAATACTTCATAGAAGATTTTGAACATGAGAATCGTGTCCGGATCTGCAAAACAAATTCCACATACCATCGTAGAGAGCACAATATTCCACAAATCTAATCTGCTGACATCTTTTTATAGCATGACATCACGCCACGGTCCGGTCATTATTCGAACCGTTTTTCACTACCAGCTACTCCATGTAATGCGAGGCGGTTTACTTGACACATCTTGTCGAAGCAGAGATCGTGTCCCCTTATCGCAGGATTCTCATCAATACGGGCATGGGTAACCCAACTGCGCCATCAATCGTGGCGCTTGGGGAATAAGCGATTTTAACGGGCAAGTGGGGAGGCGCACAGTTTCTACCACCTTTATAAAGATATAGGGATTCGCCTTTCTCACCCACGCCTTCTTCTTCCTTCGCACATCCATTCTCGCACGCTCGAGCTCCAGCGCCCCAGTTCTCGCCTTCTCCGTACA
>NW_021177061.1:0-3315 GCF_002162155.2 Triticum dicoccoides
GGTCCGCTCCAAAGACGATTCTACATTCTCACTACCATTACAACCGTTCCCTAACAATGGATAATGTCCTATACTACTTACTCTCCCGCTCAATCACGGAGACGAGTTTTCCACGGTTTCCACCCCTCCCTCCATACCGCAGCAACACGAGTTTTTTCCACCCCTTTCAGAAAGCGCTCTTCGCGCCACAAAGCCGCCCCAAGACGCGCGAGCAATGAGCATCGAGCTTAAACATATCGCAAACGTCAAAAATAATATAACGGGATTAATATATATCGCGCACGTGCGATATGTTTGTCACAAGGCGCAAAAAATAATTATAAAAGGAATGCAGCACGAGGACTTCCCAGGAGGTCACCCATCCTAGTACTACTCTCGCCCAAGCACGCTTAACTTCGGAGTTCTGATGGGATCCGGTGCTTTAGTGCTGGTATGATCGCATCCGTTTCCCCGTCTTCGTCCCTTATGCTTGCCACTCCCGAGTCCGCTCCAAAGACGATTCTACATTCTCACTACCATTACAACCGTTCCCTAACAATGGATAATGTCCTATACTACTTACTCTCCCGCTCAATCACGGAGACGAGTTTTCCACGGTTTCCACCCCTCCCTCCATACCGCAGCAACACGAGTTTTTTCCACCCCTTTCAGAAAGCGCTCTTCGCGCCACAAAGCCGCCCCAAGACGCGCGAGCAATGAGCATCGAGCTTAAACATATCGCAAACGTCAAAAATAATATAACGGATTAATATATATCGCGCACGTGCGATATGTTTGTCACAAGGCGCAAAAAATAATTATAAAAGGAATGCAGCACGAGGACTTCCCAGGAGGTCACCCATCCTAGTACTACTCTCGCCCAAGCACGCTTAACTTCGGAGTTCTGATGGGATCCGGTGCTTTAGTGCTGGTATGACCGCATCCGACATGTTTCCCCGTCTTCGTCCCTTATGCTTGCCACTCCCGGGTCCGCTCCAAAGACGATTCTACATTCTCACTACCATTACAACCGTTCCCTAACAATGGATAATGTCCTATACTACTTACTCTCCCGCTCAATCACGAAGACGAGTTTTCCACGGTTTCCACCCCTCCCCCCATACCGCAGCAACACGACTTTTTTCCACCCCTTTCAGAAAGCGCTCTTCGCGCCACAAAGCCGCCCCAAGACGCGCGAGCAATGAGCATCGAGCTTAAACATATCGCAAACGTCAAAAATAATATAACGGGATTAATATATATCGCGCACGTGCGATATGTTTGTCACAAGGCGCAAAAAATAATTATAAAAGGAATGCAGCACGAGGACTTCCAAGGAGGTCACCCATCCTAGTACTACTCTCGCCCAAGCACGCTTAACTTCGGAGTTCTGATGGGATCCGATGCTTTAGTGCTGGTATGATCGCATCCGACATGTTTCCCCGTCTTCGTCCCTTATGCTTGCCACTCCCGGGTCCGCTCCAAAGACGATTCTACATTCTCACTACCATTACAACCGTTCCCTAACAATGGATAATGTCCTATACTACTTACTCTCCCGCTCAATCACGGAGACGAGTTTTCCACGGTTTCCACCCCTCCCTCCATACCGCAGCAACACGAGTTTTTTCCACCCCTTTCAGAAAGCGCTCTTCGCGCCACAAAGCCGCCCCAAGACGCGCGAGCAATGAGCATCGAGCTTAAACATATCGCAAATGTCAAAAATAATATAACGGGATTAATATATATCGCGCACGTGCGATATGTTTGTCACAAGGCGCAAAAAATAATTATAAAAGGAATGCAACACGAGGACTTCCCAGGAGGTCACCCATCCTAGTACTACTCTCGCCCAAGCACGATCCGGTGCTTTAGTGCTGGTATGATCGCATCCGACATGTTTCCCCGTCTTCATCCCTTATGCTTGCCACTCCCAGGTCCGCTCCAAAGACGATTCTACATTTTCACTACCATTACAACCGTTCCCTAACAATGGATAATGTCCTATACTACTTACTCTCCCGCTCAATCACGGAGACGAGTTTTCCACGGTTTCCACCCCTCCCTCCATACCGCAGCAACACGAGTTTTTTCCATCCCTTTCAGAAAGCGCTCTTCGCGCCACAAAGCCGCCCCAAGACGCGCGAGCAATGAGCATCGAGCTTAAACATATCGCAAACGTCAAAAATAATATAACGGGATTAATATATATCGCGCACGTGCGATATGTTTGTCACAAGGCGCAAAAAATAATTATAAAAGGAATGCAACACGAGGACATCCCAGGAGGTCACCCATCCTAGTACTACTCTCGCCCAAGCACGCTTAACTTCAGAGTTCTGATGGGATCCGGTGCTTTAGTGCTGGTATGATCGCATCCGACATGTTTCCCCGTCTTCGTCCCTTATGCTTGCCACTCCCAGGTCCGCTTCAAAGACGATTCTACATTCTCACTACCATTACAACCGTTCCCTAACAATGGATAATGTCCTATACTACTTACTCTCCCGCTCAATCACGGAGACGAGTTTTCCACGGTTTCCACCCCTCCCTCCATACCGCAGCAACACGAGTTTTTTCCACCCCTTTCAGAAAGCGTTCTTCGCGCCACAAAGCCGCCCCAAGACGCGCGAGCAATGAGCATCGAGCTTAAACATATCGCAAACGTCAAAAATAATATAACGGGATTAATATATATCGCGCACGTGCGATATGTTTGTCACAAGGCGCAAAAAATAATTATAAAAGGAATGCAACACGAGGGATCCGGTGCTTTAGTGCTGGTATGATCGCATCCGACATGTTTCCCCGTCTTCGTCCCTTATGCTTGCCACTCCCATGTCCGCTCCAAAGACGATTCTACATTCTCACTACCATTTCAACCATTCCCTAACAATGGATAATGTCCTATACTACTTACTCTCCCGCTCAATCACGGAGACGAGTTTTCCACGGTTTCCACCCCTCCCTCCATACCGCAGCAACACGAGTTTTTTCCACCCCTTTCAGAAAGCGCTCTTCGCGCCACAAAGCCGCCCCAAGACGCGCGAGCAATGAGCATCGAGCTTAAACATATCGCAAACGTCAAAAATAATATAACGGGATTAATATATATCGCGCACGTGCGATATGTTTGTCACAAGGCGCAAAAAATAATTATAAAAGGAATGCAACACGAGGACTTCCCAGGAGGTCACCCATCCTAGTACTACTCTCGCCCAAGCACGCTTAACTTTAGAGTTCTGATGGGATCCAGTGCTTTAGTGCTGGTATGATCGCATCCGACATGTTTCCCCGTCTTCGTCCCTTATGCTTGCCACTCCCAGGTCCGCTCCA
>NW_021177062.1:0-1370 GCF_002162155.2 Triticum dicoccoides
ATTTTTATGGTTGCCGAAGCCCAAGGTGTGCTTACGTGTCGTTCATCAACACTCGCCATTTTGGCCGATTCTGGCCCGTTTCATGGGCTATTACTCATTGATTTGGGGTTTCAGAGCGATTTTATGGTTACTGAACCCTAATGTGCGCTTACGTGTAGATCATTAACACTCACAATTTTCGCTGATTCTGGCCCGTTTCGTGGACTATTAATCACCATTTTGGGGTCCCGAAGCGATTTTAATGGTTGCTGAACCCCAAGAAGCGCTTACGTGCCATTCATCAACACTCTCCGTTTTGCCTGATTCTGGCCCGTTTCATGGGCTATTACTCACCATTTTGGGGTCCCTGTGCGATTTCCTTGCTTCTTGAACTACAAGGTCCTATTACGTGCAGGTCATCGACACTCGCCGTTTTGGATGATTCGAGCCGTCTCATAGGCTATTGCTCACCTTTTTGAGGTCCTGGAGCGATTTCCACGATTAATGATCCCCGAGGTGTGTTTACGTGTAGGTCATCAACACTTGCAGTTTTGGCCGATTTTGGCGCATTTCATGGACTATTACTCACCATTTTGAGGTCTTGGAGCGATTTCCATGATGGATGAACCTCGGGGTGCATTTACCTATCGGTGATCAACACTCGCAGGTTTGGCCGATTCTGGCCCGTTTCATGGACTATTAATGAATATTTTGGGGTCCCGAAGCGATTTTCTTGGTTTATGGACCCCAAGGTGCGCTTACGTGCGTGACATTAACACTCGCCATTTTGGCCGATTCTGGCCCATTTCGTGGACTATTACTCACCATTTTGGGATCCCAGAGCGACTTTTATGGTTGCTGAACCCCAAGGTGCGCTTATGTATCGTTCATCAGCACTCACCTCTTTGATGATTCTGACCCGTTTCATAGACTATTACTCACTGTTTTGGGGTAAGGAGCAATTTCCATGGTTACTGAACCCCGAGGTGCGCTTACGTGCAGGTCATTAACACTCGCTGTTTTGGCCGATTCTGGCCCGTTTCGTGGACTACTACTCACCAATTTGGGGTCCCAGAGCGTTTTTTATGGTTGCCGAAGCCCAAGGTGTGATTAGGTATCGTTCATCAACACTCGCCATTTTGGCCGATTCTGGCCCGTTTCATGGGATATTACTCATTGATTTGGGGTTTTGGAGCGATTTTATGGTTACTGAACCCTAATGTGAACTTACGTGTAGGTCATTAACACTCACAATTTTCGCTGATTCTGGCCCGTTTCGTGGACTATGAATCACCATTTTGGGGTCCCGAAGCGATTTTAATGGTTGCTGAACCCCAAGATGCGCTTACGTGCCATTCATCAACACTCTCCGTTTTTCCCGATTCTGGCCC
>NW_021177063.1:0-1506 GCF_002162155.2 Triticum dicoccoides
AAAAAAGAATCACCCAATTCGGAGTCCGTATGAAAAACTTGTGTGCGTTTTGAGTCAGGTATGTCTGTGCAGTCCGAATCTGAATCCAGAACGTGAGAGACTTGGACTCTATCTTCTCTTGGGACAAAAGTGACGTGAGAGAACTTTTTGGACAGCAAATAAACATCTCTTTCTTCCTTATCTTCATATGTGGATTGTACAAATGTCCCATACACCTGCAATTAGACAAAACACAGAAGTGTGTGAAGTATTTTTGTTCTGGATAACATAAATAGATTATTGAATAGTTTGCACTAGAAATCACCTGACAAATATGCATATATGCAATATTTTTGGTCATATCCAAGGTAGTCATGTCCTCATCACCTTAAAAAAAAAAGAGCGCAAAAAAAAAGAGGAGAGACTGAACAACGATTTACAAAAAAAAAGCAGCGCAAAAAAAAAGAGCGCAAAAAAAAATTTCAGAGTGTGCTTTTCCCTTGTTTACGTGCCGCGCCGTGATTTTGTTGGTGTTCTAGGCTCGCGTCTCTAGCACAGTCTAGCCTAGGACCAGCACAGTACCGTCGTTGAGCGTTTATTCAACTTTGCATCTCTGAATTGATTATTGCTGACCCTTTTTGCTACCATATTATAAGCCTTCCCAGCTCCACATACATCTACGTCGTGCGTTTGACTCTCCCTGGTAATCGCTCTATCCAGGCTTTGAGAGTTTTTGACTACAACGGTTGCCGATCACCGCCTGCTGCTGGGTAAGAACTGGTAAGAATTTGAGATTTGCTTGACGGATTTGTGACACCCACCACCACCTCTTGTTAGTAGTCTGTAGGATCATATTCTTGTGTGTTTCTATTGCTGCTAACCATGCCAGGATCACAAGCCGACGAGACTGACTGGGAGAACATGGCGAATAAGGATTTGCATGATAAATTTCAGCAAATGATGCGTGGACAGGTGCAAGACGTGCTAAACAGATTTGAAGAGGCCATGGAGAAGATAGATGGCATGGAGAAGACGTTCGAAACAAAGCTCGATAACAAGTTTAATGAATTGCTCGCGCGTCTTCCACCACCACCCGCTGCACCTAACGCACCTCTCCAACAACAACAACGACGACTACCTCCACGTCGCGAAATAGACCTCCGCCGAGCGAGCCGTGTTCCTCTTGCGTTTGGCCAAACTGTTGGTGCTGCTGTTGATACTTCTGTGGCTCCTGCTGCTGATGCGGAGGAGGATGATTATGTGGGAGAATACGAGGATGAGGTTGCTCAAAATCAGAACTACGTGCAACCACCAGCACCACCACCAGCAGGTCGACCTCAGGTATATATTCGTAATGGTAGGCCTGCACCACCACCTCAGGTACGAGATGATGTCCATATTCCTAAACTGAAATTGAATATTCCACCATTTGAGGGTAGATATGTTCCTGATATATATCTTACTTGGGAGTTAGAAACTGAACAACGTTTTACATGTTTACAATATCCCGAGGAGAGACGGGTTGCT
>NW_021177064.1:0-1047 GCF_002162155.2 Triticum dicoccoides
AGGTGGGGCCGGGTCAAAGGCCACGTCAGCACGGTCAAAGCTGACGCGTGGGGCCACTGTGATTAATTTAAGCTAAACAGAAAATAAACTAAGATTAGTTAAGGCGTGGGGCCTAGGTGTCAGTGACACGGTGCGGTGTTTAGTGGCTAATTAAGCCAGCCCCGTCAGCAAGTGACGCCGGCGACCACGGCGACGGCGAGACCTCGCCGGAGTTGCTCGGAACGGCGCTACAGCCCGCGGCTGGTCGCGCTGAGGGCACCAAGAGGGAGCCCGTGCTCCCGCGCATCTAGGGGCGCACGCAGCTGGGCACAGGGAGGCCGGGGTCGACGGCGGCGACCACTTAGGCGGCGGCCGGAGCTACGGCAACGACGGGTTAGGCGATGCAGGGCGCCAGGGGAGGCGTTGGTGAGTGCTATGTGCTCCTGGGACTATGGTGAGCATGACGGTGGGCTCGAGAACGAGCTGCGGTGGCTGTGGCCACGGCCACGCCATGGCCGGCGGCGAGAAACTCTCGCCCGCGGTGGGAGATGGGGCTAGGGGGCGAGAACGGAGGGGGCGAGCACAGGAGAGGCAGCGGAGGCTCACAGCGGATCCATTCGAGGCGGAGACGAGGCCGGGGATGGTCCGGAGCCGGCGAATTTGACGAAGATGGCCGGCGGTCCCGAGGTTGAAGAAGGCATCGAGGGCGGTGTTGTGGCACGTCCGGGGCCTCGTGGCTCGTTGAGGAGGTAGAGGGAGGACCGGCGGAGCTTCCTGGGGCGTCGGTGAGCCGTGGGGTGGCCAGTAGCCACGGTGGCTCTCGTCGGTGGCGGCGGCTCCGTTCGGTCGCGGGAGGGGAAACAGAGGAGCGAGGGGGAGGGAGGTCCAGAGGGCGAGGGAGAAGTGAGAGGGGGTCGGGGCTGCGTGGCGTCGCGGGAGGGACCAGGGAAGGAGGAGGCAGCCAGGCAGGGAGGAGGTGGCCTCCTCGGCCGCGCGCGTGCGAGCACGCAGCTGCTCCCACTGGCAAGAGGAAGACGACAGGGGGGGAGTAGCGGTGGCGGGCTGGGC
>NW_021177065.1:0-983 GCF_002162155.2 Triticum dicoccoides
TTTATTCAACTTTGCATCTCTGAATTGATTATTGCTGACCCTTTTTGCTACCATACTATAAGCCTTCCCAGCTCCACATACATCTACGTCGTGTGTTTGACTCTCCCTGGTAATCGCTCTATCCAAGCTTTGAGAGTTTTTGACTACAACGGTTGCCGATCATCGCCTGCTGCTGGGTAAGAACTGGTAAGAATTTGAGATTTGCTTGACGGATTTGTGATACACCACCACCACTTCTTAGTAGTCTGTAGGATCATATTCTTGTGTGTTTCTATTGCTGCTAACCATGCCAGGATCACAAGCCGACGAGATTGACTGGGAGAACTTATCGAACAAGGAGCTTCATGATAAGTTTCAGCAAATGATGACTGAACAGGTACAAGATGTGCTGAACAATTTTGAAGAGGCCATGGAGAAGATCACTGGCCTTGAGAACACGTTCGAAACAAAGCTCGATAACAGATTTAATGAACTGCTTGCGCGTCTTCCACCACCGGCTGCACCTGTCGTACCTCTGCAACAACAACAACTACGCCCCCTTCCGAATCAGTATGGACGAGCACAGCGTAATCCTATTGAGCTAGGACAAAATTCTGGTGCCGCTGTTACTGCTGTTGGTGCTTCTTTGGCTCCTGCTACTGCTCCTGCTGGTACCCAGGAGGATGATGAGTATGCGGGCGATTATGAGGATGAGGTTGATCAAAATCAGATCTACGAGCAGCCACCAGCACCACCACCAGCAGGTCGACCTCAGGTATATATTCGTAATGGTAGGCCTGCACCACCACCTCAGGTACGAGATGATGTCCATATTCCTAAACTGAAATTGAATATTCCACCATTTGAGGGTAGATATGTTCTTGATATATATCTTACTTGGGAGTTAGAAACTGAACAACGATTTACATGTTTACAATATCCTGAGGAGAGACGAGTTGCTGCTGCCGTTTGTGCTTTCACTAGTTTTGCATGTGTATGGTGGT